>NC_079190.1:229827130-229907130 GCF_029499605.1 Hyla sarda | reverse complement strand
GAAGATAGGCGCGGTACAAGGGAGTAGGCAGAAGCAAGGTCGGACGTAGCAGAAGGTCGGGGCAGGCAGCAAGGATCGTAGTCAGGGGCAACGGCAGAAGGTCTGGAAACACTGGCAAGGGACACACAAGGAACGCTTTCACTGGCACTAAGGCAACAAGATCCGGCAAGGGAGTGCAAGGGAAGTGAGGTAATATAGGGAGTGCACAGGTGATAACTCTAATTGGAACCACTGCGCCAATCAGCGGCGCAGTGGCCCTTTAAATCGCAGAGACCCGGCGCGCGCGCGCCCTAGGGAGCGGGGCCGCGCGCGCCGGGACAGAACAGACGGGGAGCGAGTCAGGTAGGAGAGCCGGGGTGCGCATCGCGAGCGGGCGCTACCCGCATCGCGAATCGCATCCCGGCTAGCAGCAGGATCGCAGCGCCCCGGGTCAGAGGACGTGACCGGGGCGCTGCAGCGGAGGAGGTGAAGCGAGCGCTCCGGGGAGGAGCGGGGACCCGGAGCGCTCGGCGTAACAGTACCCCCCCCCTTGGGTCTCCCCCTCTTCTTGGAGCCTGAGAACCTGAGGAGCAGACTTTTGTCAAGGATGTTGTCCTCAGGTTCCCAGGATCTCTCTTCAGGACCACAACCCTCCCAGTCTACTAAAAAAAAATTTTTTCCTCTGACCTTTTTGGCAGCCAAAATCTCCTTGACCGAGAAGACGTCCGAGGAGCCGGAAACAGGAGTGGGAGGAACAGATTTGGGAGAAAAACGGTTGAGGATGAGTGGTTTGAGAAGAGAGACGTGAAAGGCATTAGGGATACGAAGAGAAGGAGGAAGAAGAAGTTTATAAGAGACAGGATTAATTTGACACAGAATTTTGAAAGGACCAAGATAGCGTGGTCCCAACTTGTAGCTAGGGACACGGAAGCGGACATATTTAGCGGAGAGCCATACCTTGTCTCCAGGGGAAAAAACGGGGGGAGCTCTTCTTTTCTTATCCGCGAACCTCTTCATGCGTGAAGAAGCCTGTAAGAGAGAATTTTGGGTCTCTCTCCATATAATGGAAAGGTCACGAGAAATTTCATCCACAGCGGGCAGACCAGAGGGCAAGGGGGTAGGGAGGGGGGGAAGAGGGTGACGGCCGTACACCACGAAAAATGGGGATTTGGAGGAAGATTCAGAGACCCTGAAGTTATACGAGAATTCGGCCCATGGAAGGAGATCTGCCCAGTCATCCTGGCGGGAGGAAACAAAATGTCGCAAATAATCACCCAGGATCTGGTTAATTCTTTCTACTTGTCCATTGGACTGGGGATGATATGCAGAGGAAAAATTTAATTTAATCTTGAGTTGTTTACAGAGAGCTCTCCAGAATTTAGACACGAATTGGACCCCTCTATCCGAGACAATCTGCGTAGGCAACCCGTGAAGACGAAAAATGTGTACAAAAAATTGTTTAGCCAACTGAGGCGCAGAAGGAAGACCAGGAAGAGGAATGAAATGTGCCATTTTGGAGAATCGATCAACGACCACCCAAATAACGGTGTTGCCACGGGAAGGGGGTAAATCAGTAATAAAATCCATACCAATCAGAGACCAAGGCTGTTCGGGGACAGGCAGAGGATGAAGAAAACCAGCGGGCTTCTGGCGAGGAGTCTTATCCCGGGCACAGATAGTGCAGGCTCGCACAAAGTCCCCAACATCCGTCTCCAGAGTTGGCCACCAATAGAAGCGGGAGATGAGTTGCACAGATTTCTTGATGCCCGCATGACCTGCGAGATGGGAGGAGTGACCCCATTTGAGGATTCCGAGGCGTTGGCGTGGAGAAACAAAGGTCTTTCCTGGAGGAGTCTGTCTGATGGAGGCAGGAGAAGTGGAGATCAGGCAGTCAGGTGGAATGATGTGTTGCGGAGGGAGATCAACTTCTGAGGCATCCGAGGAACGAGAGAGAGCATCGGCTCTAATGTTCTTATCGGCAGGACGAAAGTGAATCTCAAAATTAAATCGGGCAAAGAACAGAGACCACCGGGCCTGGCGAGGATTCAGCCGTTGGGCCGACTGGAGGTAGGAGAGGTTCTTGTGGTCGGTGTAGATAATAACAGGAAATCTTGATCCCTCCAGCAGATGCCTCCATTCCTCAAGTGCTAATTTAATGGCTAGAAGTTCTCGATCCCCGATGGAGTAGTTCCTCTCCGCTGGAGAGAAGGTCCTAGAGAAAAAACCACAAGTGACAGCATGCCCGGAAGGATTTTTTTGTAGAAGAACAGCTCCAGCTCCTACTGAGGAGGCATCAACCTCCAATAGGAAGGGTTTGGAAGGGTCAGGTCTGGAGAGCACGGGAGCCGAAGAAAAGGCAGACTTGAGTTGTTTAAAGGAGTCTTCTGCTTGAGGAGGCCAGGACTTGGGATCAGCATTTTTCTTGGTTAAAGCCACGATAGGAGCCACAATGGTAGAAAAATGTGGAATAAATTGCCTGTAATAATTGGCGAACCCCAAAAAGCGTTGGATAGCACGGAGTCCGGAGGGGCGTGGCCAATTTAAGACGGCAGAGAGTTTGTCTGGATCCATCTGTAGTCCCTGGCCAGAGACCAAATATCCTAGAAAAGGAAGAGATTGGCATTCAAACAGACATTTCTCAATTTTGGCATAGAGTTGGTTGTCACGAAGTCTCTGAAGAACCATACGGACATGCCGGCGGTGTTCCTCTAGATTGGCAGAAAAAATTAGGATATCGTCCAGATATACCACAACACAGGAGTATAATAGATCACGAAAAATTTCATTGACAAAGTCTTGGAAGACGGCAGGGGCATTGCACAGTCCAAAGGGCATGACCAGATACTCAAAGTGTCCATCTCTGGTGTTAAATGCCGTTTTCCACTCGTCCCCCTCTCTGATGCGGATGAGGTTATAGGCGCCTCTTAAGTCCAATTTAGTGAAGATGTGGGCACCTTGGAGGCGATCAAAGAGTTCAGAGATGAGGGGTAAGGGGTAGCGGTTCTTAACCGTGATTTTATTAAGACCGCGGTAGTCAATGCAAGGACGTAGGGAGCCATCTTTTTTGGAGACAAAGAAAAATCCGGCTCCGGCAGGAGAGGAGGATTTACGGATAAAGCCCCTTTTTAGATTCTCCTGGACGTATTCGGACATGGCAAGAGTCTCTGGGGCAGAGAGAGGATAAATTCTGCCCCGGGGTGGAGTAGTACCCGGGAGGAGGTCGATAGGGCAATCATAAGGCCTGTGAGGAGGTAGAGTCTCAGCTTGTTTTTTGCAGAAAACATCCGCGAAGTCCATATAGGCCTTGGGGAGACCGGTTACTGGAGGAACCACAGAGTTACGGCAAGGGTTACTGGGAACCGGTTTTAGACAGTTCTTGGAACAAGAGGACCCCCAACTCTTGATCTCCCCAGTGGACCAATCCAGGGTTGGGGAATGAAGTTGAAGCCAGGGAAGTCCAAGGAGAATCTCCGAGGTGCAATTGGGGAGGACCAAAAGTTCAATCCTCTCATGATGAGATCCGATGCTCATAAGAAGGGGCTCCGTGCGGAAACGTATGGTACAGTCCAATCTTTCATTATTTACACAATTGATGTAGAGGGGTCTGGCGAGACTGGTCACTGGGATGTTGAACCTGTTGACGAGAGAGGCCAAAATAAAATTTCCTGCAGAACCAGAGTCCAAGAAGGCCACTGTAGAGAAGGAGAAGGCAGAAGCAGACATCCGCACAGGCACAGTAAGACGTGGAGAAGCGGAGTAGACATCAAGGACTGTCTCACCTTTGTGCGGAGTCAGCGTACGTCTTTCCAGGCGGGGAGGACGGATAGGACAATCCCTCAGGAAGTGTTCGGTACTAGCACAGTACAGGCAGAGGTTCTCCATACGGCGTCGTGTCCTCTCTTGAGGTGTCAGGCGAGACCGGTCGACCTGCATAGCCTCCACGGCGGGAGGCACAGGAACAGATTGCAGGGGACCAGAGGAGAGAGGAGCCGAGGAGACGAAACGCCTCGTGCGAACAGAGTCCATATCTTGGCGGAGTTCCTGACGCCTTTCAGAAAAACGCATGTCAATGCGAGTGGCTAGGTGAATAAGTTCATGTAGATTAGCAGGAATTTCTCGTGCGGCCAGAACATCTTTAATGTTGCTGGATAGGCCTTTTTTGAAGGTCGCGCAGAGGGCCTCATTATTCCAGGACAATTCTGAAGCAAGTGTACGGAATTGTACGGCATACTCGCCAACGGAAGAATTACCCTGGACCAGGTTCAACAGGGCAGTCTCAGCAGAAGAGGCTCGGGCAGGTTCCTCAAAGACACTTCGGATTTCCGAGAAGAAGGAGTGTACTGAGGCAGTGACGGGGTCATTGCGGTCCCAGAGCGGTGTGGCCCATGACAGGGCTTTTCCGGACAGAAGACTGACTACGAAAGCCACCTTAGACCTTTCAGTGGGAAACAGGTCCGACATCATCTCCAGATGCAGGGAACATTGGGAAAGGAAGCCACGGCAAAACTTAGAGTCCCCATCAAACTTATCCGGCAAGGATAAGCGTATCCCAGGAGCGGCCACTCGCTGCGGAGGAGGTGCAGGAGCTGGCGGAGGAGATGACTGCTGAAGCTGTGGTAGCAACTGTTGTAGCATAACGGTCAGTTGAGACAGCTGTTGGCCTTGTTGCGCAATCTGTTGTGACTGCTGGGCGACCACCGTGGTGAGGTCAGCGACAACTGGCAGAGGAACTTCAGCGGGATCCATGGCCGGATCTACTGTCACGATGCCGGCTGGCAGGTAGTGGACCCTCTGTGCCAGAGAGGGATTGGCGTGGACCGTGCTAGTGGACCGGTTCTAAGCCACTACTGGTTTTCACCAGAGCCCGCCGCAAAGCGGGATGGTCTTGCTGCGGCGGTAGTGACCAGGTCGTATCCACTAGCAACGGCTCACCTCTCTGGCTGCTGAAGATAGGCGCGGTACAAGGGAGTAGGCAGAAGCAAGGTCGGACGTAGCAGAAGGTCGGGGCAGGCAGCAAGGATCGTAGTCAGGGGCAACGGCAGAAGGTCTGGAAACACTGGCAAGGGACACACAAGGAACGCTTTCACTGGCACTAAGGCAACAAGATCCGGCAAGGGAGTGCAAGGGAAGTGAGGTAATATAGGGAGTGCACAGGTGATAACTCTAATTGGAACCACTGCGCCAATCAGCGGCGCAGTGGCCCTTTAAATCGCAGAGACCCGGCGCGCGCGCGCCCTAGGGAGCGGGGCCGCGCGCGCCGGGACAGAACAGACGGGGAGCGAGTCAGGTAGGAGAGCCGGGGTGCGCATCGCGAGCGGGCGCTACCCGCATCGCGAATCGCATCCCGGCTAGCAGCAGGATCGCAGCGCCCCGGGTCAGAGGACGTGACCGGGGCGCTGCAGCGGAGGAGGTGAAGCGAGCGCTCCGGGGAGGAGCGGGGACCCGGAGCGCTCGGCGTAACAGGTGTCCGGGAGATCAAACGTGGGATCTCCCCCTCCCAGCCAGAGACTCTCACACTTATCCCGGTTGATCTTAGACCCGGATGCCTCCGAGTAGCGTTCCACCTCCGACATCACCACATCGACCTCCTCTCTCGAGGAGACGAAAATAGTGACATCATCAGCGTACGCCACCACTCTCTGGGTGACAGCCGGCTCCGCCAGACTCATCCCGACTCCCGCCAACGGCCCACAATCTACCCTCCGGACAAAGGGATCGATTGCGAACACGTATAAAAGTGGGCTCAAAGGACAACCCTGACGGACTCCGGACCCCACCTCAGAAGAGCGGCCAGACCACCCGTTCACAAGCGGGAAACTCTCTGCCCCTGCATACAAGATCTTAAGCCAATTAACAAAAGTAGTTGGTAAGCCATATCTCAGGAGGACGGACCAGAGGTACTCGTGGTTCACCCGATCAAATGCTTTGGCCTGATCCAAGGACAGCAAGTACCCCTTCCAGAGACCTGCACTACTCCGCTCCACTGCCTCCCTGACACTAAGGACAGCACTTAAGGTGCTTCGGCCTGGAACAGAGCAGTGCTGAGCCCCCGAAAGGAGCCGGGGTGCAAACTTCACCAGCCGATTAAACAATATCTTGGCCAGAAGCTTCCTGTCCGTATTGAGAAGAGCTATGGGCCTCCAATTCTCAACACGGCTAGGATCTTTACCCTTTGACAGAAGAATCAGGGCTGACCTCCTCATTGACTTCGGCAGAGTGCCCGAGGAGAGACACTCATTAAATACCTCAGTCAAGAGGGGAGCTAAAGACTCCTTAAAGGTCCTGTACCACTCAGATGTTAAGCCATCCGGGCCTGGCGACTTCTTGGGGGCGAGCCCCTCGATCGCCAGTCTCACTTCCTCTTCCCTGATTTCTTCTGCCAAAACATCAAGAGAGGGGTCTACCCCTGGCTCAGGAATGGTTTCAGTCAGGAAAACCGACATCCTGTCTCGATCTAGATCCTTCCTCCCCAAGAGGTGCGAGTAGAAGGATCTGACGACCTCCAAGATCCCTGATCTGGACCGATTCAGAGATCCTGTACTATCAATCAGTCCTGAAATGACTTTACTACTCACTGACATCTTGCAGTTCCTGTAAGGGTCGGGCGAGCGGTACTTCCCGAAATCCCTCTCAAAAACCAAAGATGCGTGCCTATCGTACTGACACCTCATCAGCAAGGATTTCACTCTGGAGACATCCTCTTGGCTACCTCCAGTCGAGACAAGAAGCTCGAGTTTCCTCCTCAGACCCTGATACAGGCGATACCTGTTCAGGGACCTGAGGCTCGAGAGCTGGTGGAAGAACCCCGCAACCCTCTTTTTGAATATCTCCCACCACTCTGACTTACTACTACATAGGTCCAGTAAAGGTACCTGACTCTGAAGAAAATCCTCAAAGGACTGTCTTACCTCCACTTCCTCCAGGAGGGACGAATTCAGCTTCCAATAACCTTTTCCCATCCGTGGAGTCTCTGAAACATTCAGGGAAAACAAAATCATACAGTGATCGGAGAATTCCACCTCAACCACGGACACTGCGGAAGAGACGGCTTCCTCCTTCAAATAAAACCTATCTATCCTAGACCTGCGACTACCTTGATGATAGGTGAAACCCGCGTGGCCCGAGGGGCTCCGGATGTGGGCGTCCTCTAAGCGGGCTTCTCTAGTTATGCTAATCAGTGCCACACTATCACAAGTCAGCGGACCATTGGAGCCTCTCCGATCTTGGGACCTCGTGACATTATTGAAGTCCCCTCCAAAGATCACTTGCGGACTCGTAAAAAGAAAGGGCTTAATCCTCATAAAGAGATCTTTACGGCCCCGCTTAGTTTGCGGGGCGTAGATGTTAATGAGCCGAAGCTCTTGTCCCTTCATGAAGACATCTAAGATCAGGCACCTCCCCATTTCTAATTCAATAACCCGTCGGCATTCAACAGGAGTGGTAAAAAGGACCGCCACCCCACTATACGGCTCAGCCGCAAGAGACCAGTGGGAGGGACCACGCCTCCACTCTCTTCTGGCTCTTACCAGAGAGGCTAGATCTGGCAACCTGGTCTCCTGTAAAAAGAAAATGTCAGCTTCAACGCGGCCGAGAAAATCAAAGGCTGCGACTCTAGCCGTATCTGACTTTATGCTGGCACAGTTAATAGATGCCAGCGTCAATGGGGTGAGTGCCGCCATACAGTGTGATTAAATAAGACGGCCACACCGTTTACTTTTTCTTTCCCTTCTTTTTAGCCCCCTCATCCCCCGAAGAAGATGAGAGGGCAGGACCACTCTTAGTTCTTTTTTTTTTAATTCAGTTTGGTCCATTTGATCCCCATCTACGTCCGGCCCCGGTCTAGCCCTGCCCTCCAAGGAAGGAGCCTCAATAGGACAGGGCCCAGTTCCCCCTGGAGGCTCCTTCTTCCTAGGCACCTGGCCCTCACCTTCCCCCTTCAAGGAGGGGGAGGAGATGGTATTGAGGACGAGGTACCGGTTTGACAGGTCAATCAGAGGGGGGGCAATCAGGCTTCCGTTTTGGACCTGGCCCGTAGTACAGGGAACAGAGGGCTCTGACCTCTTCTTTCTCCCTTTTCTTTTGCCCTTGTCTTTCTTTTTAGGCCTCTCTCCACTCTCCTCATCCACACTTTCATAGTGGGAGGAATCGGAAGTGTCGGCCATGTTGCCCTCCTCTTTGCGCAGCCCCCTGACCTCCTCATCCAGCACGTCCTCCTCCTGGGCTTCAGCGGTTACAGGGCCAGCTTCAGGAGCAGGGGCCGGAGCTACCCCCGCCACCTGGGCACTCTCCAGCTCCCTACTCCTCCTCCGATTTTCCTCCCGCCTTAGTTTGGCGGGGCCCTTTTTCCTCCTCACTAGCCCTGTTGCGCCCCCATCCCTGCCTGTGCCCTCCCCAGCCGAGGCAACTTCACAGCTCTCCTCAGCCGGAGCGGCCGCTGCACGGGCGAAGGCGCTAGGACAGCGGCTGAAAGGGTGCCCGAGGACACCACACAGGTGGCACCGGATCTGCCTACAGGATGCGGCCAGATGACCCACCCCACCACACAAAGCGCAGACCTGCACAGTACAGGCTGCGCTAAAGTGGGTGGGGCTGCCACACCTGTGACAGACCTTAGGCTGCCCCTGGTAGAAGACCTGGATCCTATCACGTCCAAGGAAGGCGGCTGACGGAATGTGGGCAACTGTACTCCCTGAACGCTTGAGTTTGACGGAAAACGTCCAGGCCCCGGACCAGATCCCGTGCTCATCAAAGTTTTTCTTGGGCATGTCCGTCACATCCCCATACCGTCCGAGCCAGGTCATGATGTCATAACAAGAAAGCGACTCGTTACGGGTCAAAACAGTCACTTTCTTGACAGAGTTCTGACGGGAAATCGCCTTTACGGCGAAATCCCGCCAGCCGGGCTCGTTCTTCGCCACTTCGTAGTTCGACCAGAAGAGTTCAAGACCCTCTGGCCGAACGAAACTGACGTCAAACTCAGACGAACCATAGGGGTGAATCAGGGCAAAGATGTCGCTCGCCCTGAATTCCATCTGAAGGAGGAGCTCAACCACTTTTGAGCGAGGTGGGCACGCATCCTCGCCCCTCCAAATCAGACGGACCACATTCCTACGGTTATTGTCCTGCCCGGATGTCGGGAGGGACCAGACCACCTCCCCATTCCTCTCTCGAAAAGCCCCCAAACCATGCCTCTCTATCCAGAAAGACAGGTCGACCTCACCCCTTCCCTCTACCTGGATCGACCTGTCACCCCTGCGTAGAGCCTCCAGGAGGCGCTGTTGCAAGAGGCCTCCAGAGCCGGATGGAGACGGGGACCCCCCTGAACCCCCGGCAGCGACATTGGCATAGCTCCTAGGAGCAGTCACTACCGGGGGGGCAGCCGGACCAGACCCAGAACCAAACCCAGAACCACTAATAACACCATTCACACCACTCCTCTCATCATCTTTCTTCCCATTCATACCACTACTACTCCCACCATCATTCACTCCACTGACTCTCCCACATACACTCCTCTCATCCACAACACTTCCACACTCAGCATTCTCACATCCAGCACTCTTATCCTGACTAACATTTTCTGGGCTGGCTGGGACTTGTAGTGTTGCAGGTTTTATTAGTCTCTTTTTTTCTGGCTTAGCTGCCGGGGTCGATGCTGATAGTTCCTGCTCCATAGCTGAAGTCACTTCCGGAGTCTGGGGCTGCCCCTCCGGGTGCACCCCAGCTCCTCCCACAGTGCCAGCACCTACTTTTCCCAACCACACGGGTTCTGTGGATGATGCCGGCGCCCGGACACTCCCCCCCCTCACAGAGGAGTGCCCCGCAGCGCCCACAGAACACACAGTACTCGGAGGACCGCCCCCCGAGCACACAGACCTACCACTCTCCTCCACCGGCACCCGGACACTCCCCCCCCTCACAGGGGAGTGCCCAGCAGTGCCGGTAATGCCCATAGCACTCGGGGAACCGCCCCCCGAGCACACGGCAGCATAGCTTGCCTCGCCACTGCCCACCATCAGCCCATCCTGCCCCTCCCTACCGGCAAGATGGGTGGGCTTCACATCTATTGCGCCCTCTGCCTTTTCTGACGCCATGCTGTACCCCCCATGCTGGCTCCGTTCCACCACAGAAACGGGGTCTGGCAGTCTGGGGGGCCCAGCAGCCTGAACCAGCTTTGCAGCTGGCCCAGACTGCTGGAAGGGAACAAACACATATTGTACTGTTTCCTGAATCTTTTGTTTCTTAGCTTTTCGCTTCACCACCACATCCTCACACTGATCTTCTCCAAAGGTAAAATTCTGGAGGTGGGCTGGGGACTCCTGCATTATGATCGCCCTCAACAATCCCCCAGCCTCACTTTCCACATCCTCCTCACTATCGCTTGATGGTAGTGCCACCTGTGCTGGCTCAATGTAGCTGTCCTGTGTTTTGGTGTCATAGGGAGTAGCCACAGGAACAGCATCCATCTCCACAACTTGTGCACTTTCGTCCACCTTCTCCTCCTCCTTTACAGCTTCACCACCATCCTCGCTATCTTCACCGCCACTACTCTCCCCAACATCCACCTCCACCTTACCTGGGGATTTCGTGGCGGCAAACCGGCTGTCGTTCTCAAGCTTTTCCTTAAAGAGACCGCTCCCCTCCAAGATCTCTGCTCTCCTCTCCTCCAGCTGCACAATCTCAGCTTTCAGTGCTGCGATCTTTTTCCTTAACTCTGGCCTGTTCTTTTTTGGTGCAGTGTTCACCAGATTCTGAGCGCCTCGCAGATCTTCTCTGGCCAACTTCAGATCCTTGCCGCACCAATCATACTCAGCAAACCTCGCGGCCAGGCGGGAGCAGTAGTTGGCACTGGACTCCTTGGGCCCTCGCTCTACCCACAACTCCACACTTCTCCTCCTCGCCTTTTGTCCACCAGATCTCTGGCTGGTACCTGTTGCCGGGGGAGCAGAGCCTGCATTGCTGCAGACTCTGCCAGATCTTCTACACTGGGCCAGAATGGCTGTTGCTGTTTGCTCTCCACCCCCCGCCAGCCTTGAAGAACGGGAGGTGGAGGCCAGGGACGCCATGCAGGGAGGCTCTCCCGAGGAGGCTGCCACACTCCTGGGGAGGCTGATGAAACACCTGCTCTGGTCTGCTGGAAGTCTCTGGAGCACACAAAGAGACACACCCGAATGAGCTGCACACCAAACTGCTCAGGACTACAGGAAGTGCTCTCTGCTGACACATCTGTCCATGTCAGGAACTGTCCAGAGCAGGAGAGGTTTGCTGTGGGGATTTGCTCCTACTCTGGACAGTTCCTAAAATGTATAGAGGTGTCAGCAGAGAGCACTGTGGTTAGACATAAAATAACTACTCAACTTGCTGTGGAGCATACAGCAGCTGATAAGTACTGGAAGGATTAAGATTTTTAAATAGAAGTCATTTACAAATTTGTTTAACTTTCTGGCACCAGTTGATTTAAAAAATTTTTCCAGCGGATTACCCCTTTAAGTGACAGCCCATTCAGCATATCAACACCTGAGCAACCTGAGTCTCGTCTCAGCATGGTGATTGGCTGAGTGGGCCATCACTGAAGCTTGTTTCTGAGGGTCAGAGCCAGAGCACACTGAGAATGAAAGATGAATGTGTAGCTGGGCCCCCTATGGGAGATTGTGGGGGGCAGGGGGGTTTGACCATATTCAGTACCCCTTTAAAGGGGATTTCCATTATATATTTATTTATATATATATATATATATATATATATATATATATAGATATATATATTAACAAACAAAAAAACATATGTACTCAGCTATAAGATCCCAGTTCCCACCGATTTTTGCTTAACCCCTTAATGACAATGGACGTAAATGTACGTCATGATGCTGTGGTACTTAACGCACCATGACATACATTTACGTGCCCCCATGACGGCGAGCACCGGACCAGTGCTCGCGTGATGCACAGCAGGTCCCGGCTGCTATCAACAGCCAGGGACCCGTCGGTAATGGCGGACATCCGTGATCGCGTGGATGTCTGCCATTAAAGGACATCTGTAGTGCAATATAACTTATCTGAGGGATTAAAGGAGTATTCCAGCTCAAAATAACTCATCCCCTATCCAAAGGATAGGGGATAAGTAATAGATCGAGGGGGGTCCAAGCGCTGGGGCCCCCCCGGGATCTCCTGGACGGGGCCAAGGCAATGTACAGGAAAGGGGGCGTTCCGTCCCCGCATGATGCGGCGGCCGACACGCCCCCTTCATGTACCCCATAGAGATACATGGAGGGGAATGTCTGCCGCGGCTTTCTGCTGGGGACGAAACTTCACTTCCGGCAGACTGCCGCAGCCCCGTCCAGGAGATCCCGGGGGGGCCCAGCGCTCAGACCCCCCTGCGATCTATAACTTATCCCCTATCCTTTGGATAGGGGATGAGTTATTTTGAGCTGGAATACTCCTTTAATCCCTCAGATTCTGTGATCAATACATGGCAGTGCGATACTTTGAATGGATGATCGGATCGCCCGCAGCGCTGCCGCGGGGATCCAATCATCCAGCATGGCAGCCGGAGGTCCCCTTTCCTGTCTCCGGATGTCTCCAGGGGTCTTCTGCTCTGATCTGAGATCGAGCAGACCAGAGCAGAAGATTATGGAAAACACTGATCAGTGCTATGCTCTATGCATAGCACTGAACAGTATTAGCAATCAAATGATTGCTATAAATAGTTCCCTATGGACACTATTACAGTGTAAAAAAAGGGGGAAAATTTAAAATAAAAAAGGAAAAAAAATTGAAAAATCGGTACAATTATAGAAAAGCAAATAACATGGGTATCATTTTAATCGTATTGACCCACAGAATAAAGAAAATATGTCATTTTTACCAGAAAGTGTACAGTGTGAAAACAAATCCTTCCAAAATTTGCTAAATTGTGGTTTTCTTTTCAATTTTCCCACATAAATAATATTTGTTTGATTGAACCGTCCATTTTATGGTAAAATAAGTGATATCATTACAAAGTACAATTGGTGACGCAAAAAACAAGCCCTCATATGGGTCTGTGGATGGAAATATAAGAGAGTTATGATTTTTAGAAAGCGAGGAGGAAAAAAGAAAATTTAAAAATACAAAATTGGTCTGGTCCTTGAGGCCAATATGGGCCTGGTCCTTAAGGGGTTATTCTGCTTCCACTAAGACATGTCATCTTGATGCATAACCACTGTATGGCAGCCAATCATTGTCCAGTAGTGACAGTGGCGGCCTTGTTGATGTAATTATTGTTGACTGAGATTGTATATCACAGTCACATGTTGACACAATATTGTCACAGTAGAGTAGACAAAGATCTGCAGGGGACAAGGACCCATAAGCTGAAGAGTGGCAAGAGATATGACAAATAATGTGTAATGTTTTTTTATTTAACCTTTATTCAATAAGTATTACTATATGACTTTGTATCCCTTCATAGGCAAAGGATTGCTGTTCTGTATAAAGGCATATTGTTTATTACATCTAACTGAAATAGTGGATACTATGGTCACATATTTGGTTTGGAAATTATGGACCTCATTAATACCCTAAAGCCAATGCTATGAATTAAACTCAAATTTCCATACATTAACATGAAATGAGAATCCTCCAGAAGAAGCCAGAGTAATCTCCCAAGTTTGATGCATTTGCCGTAATGACATCTATTGCATGGCTTCAAATGATATCTCTCTGAGTATATTGATGCTGTGCTTTGCAGATTTTAATAGACAACGCTTAGAAGTTCTGTGAGTTTTTATGGAAGACATCAATTGCGTTCTTAGGATTCCTTGGGCATTATTTCTTGATGATAATTGTACTCTTTAATTGCCATAGGAGCTACATTAATTTCTTGGAGCAATGGTGCTACATTATCAATGTAAATGACATGCATGCGGAATAAATCCTGTAGCTGTGCCTGGAAGCTGCATTTTTTGGTCTTGTACCTTCTGATCTTTGAGTTTCCCTGAAGCAGGTACATTTAGATGGAATAAGGAAATGGGAAGGGAGGTGAGTGGTAATTCTACAAGGGATAAAGTAGACGTGATGTGACTGGAGCCAGTCTGGGAGTGACTAACAGAAAGAAAGCAAGAAAGAGTCTGTGTAAAAGCAAGCTGATGCTTAGGTAATCCTGATGTGCTAGTTAGGCTGCCAGTGTTGTGTATCTGTCAGGGCAGCTGTGGTTTAGCAGTTGTAATCCTCTTAGGAACCGTATAAGTAAAGCAGCTTGGGAGCAGAGCTCCTAGATTTAAGGCAATAAAGTCTTAGAAAAGTAACTTACATCTATTTGATGCAATACCAAAATAAGAAAAGTTAAATGAAAAGCACAGCAAAAACTAGGCAATCATATGGAAGACAATAATGTGATATACTGTATACCCATAAGCACTATTGTGCTTTCATAAAAACATTTTTAAGTCAGAAAAAAGAATGGTGAAATTCGGCACATCTGTGTGGTACCATCCTTTGCATTCACAGGTAATCTGATTTTAGAAAATAATGTTTAAATAAGACTATCACCCCAAGATATATCTTACTAATATAATTATCACAAATTGTACTGACTACAGTGTGCTTTTGCATGATTCACTACTGACAGGAAGTTGTATAGATCTTTCAATTTCTATTTGATGTTATCTCAGCAGCTCCAGAGATAACATATCATCCTCTGATGTGGCTGAATCTTGTCTCTCAGTTTACGCCCATTCCCCTGAATAATGTAACTAACTCTGACTAGCCCCTATAGTCTAAATCACCATCTTCCTATCTTCCAGATATATATATATATATATATATATATATATATATATATATTTCCTCACCTGCCCCTCTAGTGCTCTCACAAAAGGAGCTGCAGACTCCGGGTGACAGGGTTCATTAAAAAGGATCCATTGCTGGGGAGATTTGTACGTGGTTTAATGGAGGGTGCTGTTCCCTCCCTGCAGCAAGGGGGCGCCACTAACCCTGTCATTATCTGCCATTTCTCTGCTTCTCTCCACACGAAGGAGACAGGAGCAGAGGAGGCAGAGAGAAGCCCCACCCACAGCATGTCCCGGCCAGAAACTTCAGTCTATACAGATGGGGATGGAGCCTTATTTACTGTAAGTGATTGTGTATAGATGTGAGTGATTTTATGTCAGTGTGTCTGTATGATGTGTATATGTGTGTGTGTGTGTATGTGTGTATCTCTATGTATGTGTCTGTGCAGAGAGGGATGGCTGGCGCCTTAGTGTAAGTGACTTTGTATATATTGAGTGACTGTATGTCAGTGTGATGTGTATATATGTGTGTGTGTGTGTGTGTGCGTGTGTGTATCTCTATGAATGTGCCTATATATGTGTGCAAGTGAATCTTTGTATGCGCGTATGTATGTATGTGTATATATATATATATATATATATATATATATATATATGAGCAAGTGAATCTATGTATGTGTGTATATATCTGTGAGTGATTGTATGTGTGTACCTGTATGTATGATGTGCTTGTTGGCTATATCTTTTAGTATATATTCCATGTTATATGTGTGTCTGTGTATTTATGTTTCTATATGTATATTTGTACTTGTATGTATGTGTCAAAGTGTCTCTTTGTATGTGTGTAAATTACCTATGTACTAGGTAATAACAATGTAAGCACAGTATATAGGAAATTTATGGAAGCACAGTATATATTTCATTATATTGGAACATTATATTTTTATGTATGCTGGCACTGTGTATAGATCCTTAGGGTGCGTTCACATGTGCCTGTTTTTGCTGCAGATCTGCTGCAGATTTTGCTTCCCATTGACAATGGGAAGAGAAATCTGCTAAAGCAAATCTGCAGCAGATCTGTAGCAGAACGCACATGTGAACGCACCCTTAGTCGTGGCACAGTATAGTTAAATAATAGTGACACAGTATATAGTTCATTAATAGTGGCACATTATATAGGGAATTAATAGATGAATGTTGGCACAGTTTATAGTTCATAAAGGGGGGTACGGTATATAATTAAAGGGAAACAGACAGGCTGTTTACTCGCCCTAAACCCAATACACTAGGCTACAGTGCATGTATACAAAAATTGGTCTTCCCATTTTCTAGGTATTGCCCCACATTGCTAGTATGCGAAGTCAGTCTTGTGCGCAATGGAGGCGGAGCTTCCCTGCCTCCATCCTGTATGCTGTGCAATGCCTGGCCACCTTTGTATATTTATAATTCTTTTTTTGCCAACTCTTGTATATTGTAACATGTAAGCATATCTTTGTGTGGTGTCCATCTCTTCAGTGTAAGAACCAGGGCTGTGTGGAGATTCCTGCATAAGGTGGGTGCTGGGTGATGGGTGCTGGGTGATTGGGGATGGGTTAGGCCAGATACAGTGCACGTTCTGTCATATAGAGCTCTGGTGGGGGCATATAGGGGGAGATTTATTAAAACCTTTGCAGAGGAAAATCCTTCTGCAAAATGAAAGCAGCGATCTGATTGGTTGCTATGGACAACTGCACCACTCTTTCTCTGCACAGGTTTTGATGAATCTCCTCTATAATACTGTACAGTAACCCCCCGACCTGCGATGGCCCCGACATATGATAAAATCAACATACGATGGCCTCTCAGAGGCCATCGCATGTCGATGTCAGCATCGACATACGATGCTTTTATATGTCGGGGCCATCGCATTAACTGCTATCCGACAGCGCAAAATGCTTAAGCTGCTGTCGGATAGCAGTTTAAGCCTCCCGGGCAGGTTCGCCTACCTATCCCCGCTGCTCCGGGTCCACTTCGCAATCCTCCGGCATCTTCTGCATCTTCTCCAGGGTCCGGGCCTCGCTTTCCGGCGTCGTTATTATGTCACTACGCACGCCGCGCCGGCGCAGCAGCGTAATAACGTCACCAGAAAGCAGGCCCGGACCCTGCAGAAGATGCGGAAGAAGCCGGAGGATCGCGAAGAAGACACCAGAGCAGCATCGGGAGCCCCTTGGACAGCATCGGGAGCGGTGAGGACCTGGTCCAGAGTGGCGGGGACAGGTGAGTACAGCTTCCTATACAGTACTTTACATTGCACGGATCCCTCAACATACAATGGATTCGACAAACGATGGGTCGTTTGGAACGAATTACCATCGTATGTTGAGGGACCACTGTATATTATAGTGCAGCTGTCACATGTTTTCTGTAAATAAGACTGACAGCACAGCCAAAGTGTATATACACATGGCAGACCTCAGAGAAACTGTTCTTGACTTTATTTTACAAAAACACCAACTTTTATGGGGATAGGAATGTCAAGGAGGTCCGTCGGGAGGTCCACTATGTCCCTGGGCCGCAGCACATCTGCCCATTAAGTCTGGCAGACGTTTTTTAAATTATGAAAAGTGCCCTCTTTTTTTACTTGAGCCCCTGTTCTTCAAAATGTCTGTGCACGTCCCTGTGTGTATGTATATATATATATCTGTTATGAGAGCAATACCACAGGCAGAGGAGCATAACTGGGGGAAGAAAATCAATGCTGAAAAAGCAAGTGTTTGGAAGGCTCACTTCAAAGACCGAGACTACTAGTGGTGTAGCCCAAGGTTCAGTACTGGGCCAGCTCTTGTTTCATTTATTTGTTTACTAGCTGAGTACCCGGCGCTGCCCGGCTTTTCCTACCTTAATCTTGTGAGGGAGGAAAAGCAACAGAGGAGGAAGCTTTTGTCTTCTCATCCCATTCTTAAATCCTGACCCCATATCCTCTCCTAATATCCTGACCCCAAATCCCCTCCTCATATTTCACCTTCATATCCTCTCCTCGTATTTTGTCCTCATATCTCGACCTCATATCTGTCCTCATATCCCATCCTCATATCCGGTCCCCCTATCTTGACCTCATATCCTTTCCTCATATCCTTTCCTCCCATCCCCTCATCACATCCGTCTTCATTTCCCGGCCTCATATCCCCTCCTTATGTCCCATCCTCATATCCTGTCCTCAGGTGGGACTGATTTGTGATGAATATATTGTAAGCTGAAAATAGAAGGGGATGTGGCTTTGTGGGACTGGGCTTGATTTGCAAGCCAGACCAATGCACAAAAAGGGTCGAGAATAAAAGGGGTGGAGCTTAAACAGTGGGCATGTCTTTGTGAGATGGGGTGTGGCTTGCAAGCCGGATTGACACATTCACCAGGAGATTCAGAGTGGAGTTTGTGGAGTAAGGTACTGGAAGTCCCATATTCTTGCATGAAACAAAAACCCATCTTTTATATGAGGGTGTATGTAAGGGTTAATTTAACTATCATATCTTTTAATTTGGCATATAAGTAATATGTGTACCAGGTATTATTGAAATATCTCCAGCCGTACAGAAGTTAGGTGGAAACATAGATTTCCAATTGATTTGCATGGGACTTTAAACAAAAACCCTGAACCTCACAAATGGGGGTAGTTAAGGGTTAAATTAACTATCCTATATTTTAAGTGGACATATAAGTAACATGTGACCAAGTAATATCGAAATATCTCCAGCCATTTGGAAGTTATGCAGTAACATATATTTCTCATAGACTTGTATGGGACTTTATACAAAAACCCTGACCCTGGCAAATGGGGGGGGGGGGGGTGAGTAAGGGTTGAATCGCCTATCCTATGTTTGTTGTTGACATATAAGTAACATGTGTGCCAAGTTTCATGTTAATATCTTTAGCCGTTTGGACGGGATGCTGGAACATACACACACACACATACATACACACACACACACACACACATACATACACACACACACACATATACACACATACACACACATTGTTTTATATATATAGATATAGAGGATGGTATTAACAGCTCTGTTTCTATCTTTGCAGATGACACCAAGCTTTGTAGCATGGTACAGTCTATAGAGGATGTGCATAAGTTACAAGATGACTTGGATAGACTAAGTGTCTGGGCATCCACTTGGCAAATGAGGTTCAATGTGGATAAATGTAAAGTTATGCATCTGGGTACTAAAAATCTCCAAGCATCGTATGTCTTAGGGGGGATTAAACTGGCAGAGTCACTGGTAGAGAAGGATCTGGGTGTACTTGTAGATCACAGACTTCAGAATAGCATGCAATGTCAGGCAGCTACTTCTAAGGCCGGCAGGATATTGTCATGTATCAGAAGAGGCCTGGACTCAAAGGACAGGGACATAATACTCCCCCTTTATAAAGCATTGGTACAGCCTCACCTGGAATATGCTGTTCAGTTTGGTCACCAGTTCATTTAACCCCTTAACCCCTTAAGGACACAGCCCTTTTTCACCTTAAGGACTGAGCCCTTTTTCGCAATTCTGACCACCGTCACTTTACAAATTAATAACACGAAAACGCTTTTACCGAATACTCTGATTCTGAGATTGTTTTTTCGTGACATATTCTACTTTATTTTGGTGGTAAATTTTCGGCGTTACTTGCATCCTTTTTTGGTGAAAAATCCCAAAATTTCATGAAAATTTTGAAAATGTTGCATTTTTCTAACTTTGAAGCTCTCTAATTGTAAGGAAAATGGATATTCCAAATAAATGTTATTTTTATTCACAAATACAATATGTCTGCTTCATGTTGGCATCATAAAATGGACATACTTTTGCTTTTTGAAAAAATTAGAGAGCTTCAAAGTAGAGCAGCAATTTTCAAAAATGTCATGAAAATTGCTAAATCTGAAGGGACAGATGTTACAGAACTACAACTCCCAGCATGCCTGGGCAGTCTAGGCATGCTGAGAGTTGTAGTTTGGCAACATCTGGAGGGCTACTGTTTGGGCACCCCTGTAACAGTGGTCTCCAAACTGTGACCCTCCAGATGTTGCAAAACTACAACTCCCAGCATGCCCAGACAGCCTTTGGCTCTCTGGGCATGCTGGGAGTTGCAGTTTGGCCCCCCTAGTGGTTGCCACAGTAAAGATCGATTTACTTTCACTTTCAATTCCCCCCCCCCCCCCCCCCCCCCCACTGTGGATTCCCTACCTGATCAGGATCCTGCAGGCTCCAGCGAAGATCCCAGGTCCCCAGGCATCTTCTCCTGCAGGTACGGCCTCCATCTTCTTTCCAGAGCCCCTTGACATCCAGGGGCGGGCAGAACGGGGGGTTGCCATGGCAACCCCCTGTCCTGCGCTGCCATTGGTCAGAACTCCGTTCTGAGTAATGGCAGGGGATAGGAGTAGATCGCAGCTTTGCGATCTCACTCCAATCCTTTGGGTTGATCGGGGTTGTTGCTGACAACTCCGATCAGCCCTATTTTCCGGGTGATCGGGTCACCAGAGACCCGATCCGCCCGGAATTGGAGAAAATCGCATGTCTGAATTGACATGCGATTTTCTCCGATCGCCGACATGGGGGGGTCTCAGGACCCCCCTGGGCGATGTGCCAGGGTGCCTGCTGAATGATTTCAGCAGGCATCCGGCTCTGGTCCCAAACCGGCTAGCGGTGGGGACCGGATTTCCCACGGGCGTATGGATACGCCCTGCGTCCTTAAGGACTCGGAATGCAGGGCGTATCCATACGCCCTTTGTCCTTAAGAGGTTAAGGACCGGAGGTTTTTCCGTTTTTGCATTTTCGTTTTTTGCTCCTTGCCTTTAAAAAATCATAACTCTTTCAAATTTACACCTAAAAATCCATATGATGGCTTATTTTTTGCGCCACCAATTCTACTTTGTAATGACGTCAGTCATTTTGCCCAAAAATCTATGGTGAAGCGGGAAAAAAAATCATTGTGCGACAAAATTGAAAAAAAAACGCTGTTTTGTAACTTTTGGGGGCTTCCGTTTCTACGTAGTACATTTTTCGGTACAAATGACACCTGATATGTATTCTGTAGGTCCATACGATTAAAATGATACCCTACTTATATAGGTTTGATTTTGTCGGACTTCTGGAAAAAATCATAACTACATGCAGGAAAATTAATTCATTTAAAATTGTCATCTTCTGACCCCTATAACTTTTTTATTTTTTCATGTATGGGGCGGTAAGAGTGCTCATTTTTTGCGCCGTGATCTGAAGTTTTTAACGGTACCATTTTTGCATTGATAGGACTTATTGATCACTTTTTATTCATTTTTAAATGATATAAAAAGTGACCAAAAATGCACTATTTTGGACTTTGGAATTTTTTTGCGCGCACGCCATTGACCGAGCGGTTTAATTAATGATATATTTTTATAATTCGGACATTTCCGCACGCGGTGATACCACATATATTTATTTTTATTTTTATTTACACTGTGTTTTTTTTTTATTGGAAAAGGGGGGTGATTCAAACTTTTAATAGGGGAGGAGTTAAATGATCTTTATTCACTTTTTTTTTCCACTTTTTTTTTGCAGTGTTATAGGTCCCATAGGGACCTATAACACTGCACACACTGATCTTCTATGTTGATCACTGGTTTCTCATAAGAAACCAGTGATCAACGATTCTGCCGGATGACTGCTCATGCCTGGATCTCAGGCACTGAGCAGTCATTCGGCGATCGGACAGCGAGGAGGCAGGAAGGGGCCCTCCCGCTGTCCTGTCAGCTGTTCGGGATGCCGCGATTAGCCGCGGCTATCCCGAACAGCCCGACTGAGCTAGCCGGGAACTTTCACTTCCGCTTTTAGCCGCGCGGCTCAGCTTTGAGCGCGCGGCTAAAGGGTTAATAGCGCGCGGCGCCGCGATCGGCGCTGCGCGCTATTAGAGGCGGGTCCCGGCTTCACTATGACGCCGGGCCCGCCATGATATGACGCGGGGTTACTGTGTAACCCCGCGTTATATCAGAAGAGCAGGACCAAGGACGTACCGGTACGTCCTTGGTCCTTAAGGGGTTAAGGGACGTTGTTGAGCTGGAGAAGGGGCAGAGACGTGTGACTAAACTAATATGGGGAATGGAACATCTTAGCTATAAAGAAAGATTAAAAGAATTACATTTGTTTAGTCTTGAGAAGAGACGTTTAAGGGGGGATATGATGAATGTATATAAGTATATAAATGGCCCATACAAAAAATATGGGGAAAACCTGTTCCAGGTTAAACCCCCTCAAAGGACAAGGGGGCACTCCCTCCATCTGGAGAAGAAAAGGTTTGGTCTAAAGGGGGGACACGCCTTCTTTACCATAAGAACTGTGAATTTATGGAACAGTCTACCTCAGGAACTGGTCACAGCAGAAACAGTTGAAAGCTTTAAAACAGGGTTAGATGCATTCCTGGAACAAAATATAATTAATGCTTATACAGAAATATAATCACACCCCTTCCCTTCAATTCCTTGGTTGAACTTGATGGATGTATGTCCTTTTTCGACCATACTAACTATGTAACTATGTAACTAGCGATTAACCTATACCCAAGGTGATAAAAAGTGCAATGAACAAAAGAAAAAAAAGAGGTACTAGTGCTTATGGTCTGCTTGTATATATAACTGGCTGAGTACCCGGTCTGAGGTGAGATTTCCGAACCCATGCAGAAACCGAACCGCTCCTCCCCTCAGTCCTTTCACTCCTCACCTTCACTCTCCGAAGTTTTCCGAAGCTAGAGCGGGGAAGAGCGGGGTGGAGCGAGGGCAGAGGCCGAGATCGCACGTCTGCAGGATATAATTAAGCCATGCCCCTTAGGTTCGGAAATCTCACTTCACACCCCTCGCTCTACAACAAGACACTGCAGGGGGAATTAAGCCATGCCTTTTAAGTTCGGAAATCTCACTTCACACCCCCGCCCCCCCCCCCACTCTACATTACACAAGAAGCAGGGGGAGAGCGAGGACATGCACAGCTCGGTACACAGCTCCATCACCTCCCCCTGCCCCTGCCCCTGCCCCTGCTCTGTCTCCCCAGGACCTGATCTACCACGAGGAGGTTGCAAATTTGCACGGGGAAAACACAGAGCGGGAGGGGGGAGAAAACGTCCGTGCACAGCTCCTGAGCTCCATAATGACTGCTCTGTGTGAGGAGGACAGACTGCACTGCACAGGGAGGATTTCTGTGTGTGAAGGAGACAGACTGCAGGGGAATAAATATCATACTAGGGATGATTTATATGTGTGAGGGAGGACTCCTGAATGACACATGCTGGGAGTTGTAGTCCCTGTTATGTGTGTGTATGCCAGTGTTTCTGGTGTATGAACTACAACCCCCAGGAGACTACTGAGATACAAAAGAGGTGTTGGTGAACTCCAACCCCCAGGAGACTACTGAGATACAATAGAGGTGTTGGTGAACTACAACTCCCAGGAGACTACTGAGATACAATAGAGGTGTTGGTGAAAAACAACTCCCAGGAGACTACTGAGATACAATAGAGGTGTTGGTGAACTACAACCCCCAGGAGAATACTGAGATACAATAGAGGTGTTGGTGAACTACAACTCCCAGGAGACTACTGAGATACAATAGAGGTGTTGGTGAACTACAACTCCCAGGAGACTACTAAGATACAATAGAGGTGTTGTGAACCTCAACTCCCAGGAGGCTACTGAGATACAATAGAGATGTTGGTGAACTACAACTCCCAGGAGACTACTGAGATACAATAGAGGTGTTGGTGAACTACAACTCCCAGGAGACTACTGAGATACAATATAGATGTTGGTGAACTACAACCCCCAGGAGACTACTGAGATACAATAGAGGTGTTGGTGAACTACAACCAACAGGAGACTACTGAGATACAATATAGGTGTTGGTGAACTACAACTCCCAGGAGTCTACTGAGATACAATAGAGGTGTTGGTGAACTACAACTCCCAGGAGACTACTAAGATACAATAGAGGTGTTGTGAACTTCAACTCCCAGGAGACTACTGAGATACAATATAGGTGTTGGTGAACTACAACTCCCAGGAGACTACTGAGATACAATAGAGGTGTTGTGAACTTAAACTCCCAGTAGACTACTGAGATACAATATAGGTGTTGGTGAACTACAACTCCCAGGAGACTACTGAGATACAATATAAGAGTTGGTGAACTACAACCCCCAGGAGACTACAGAGGCAGCACGCTGGTGTTATACCACAGACTGAAGACTCCTGAATGACACATGCTGGAAGTTGTAGTCCCTTTTGTGTGTGTATGCCAGAGTATCCCAACCAGGGCTGAGTTATATTAGTGTGCTGTGTATAACTCTGCACAGGCTGTATATATATATATATATATATATATATATATATATATATATATATATATATATATTAGTGTGCTGTGTGTAACACTGTATATATATATATATATATATATATATATATATTAGTGCGTTGTGTGTAACACTATATATATATATATATATAAATATATATATATTTATATATATATATATATATATATTTATATATATATATTGCTGTATATAAATATATATATATTAGTGTGTTGTGTATAACGCTGTGTATATATATATATATATATATATATATATAAATATATATACATATATATATATATATATATTAGTGTGTTGTGTATAACGCTGTATATATATATATATTAGTGTGCTGTGTATAACGCTGTATATATATTAGTGTGCTGTGTATAACACAGTATATATATATATATATATATATATATATATATGTGTGCTGTGTATAACGCTGTATATATATATATATATACATATATTAGTGTGCTGTAGATAACACAGGTTTCCTCAAGCTGCAAGGGGGGGACGAACTGCACGGGCTGGTTCCTGCTTTTCATGGGGTGTTCATTAGCCCCATAAAGAGGACATAGAAATTAATGGGGTTTGTACAGGACATGAACATCACTGTATGAGCCCTGTGCATTTATATGTCAGCGTTCATACAGGGATGTAGAAATGCACGGGGTTCATAGAGGGATGTAGAAATGCATGGGGTCCATACAGGGAAGCAGAGATGCACGGGGTTCGTACAGGGTAGCAGAGATGCACAGGGTTCGTACAGGGAAGCAGAGATGCACGGGGTTCATACAGGGAAGCAGAGATGCACGGGGTTCATACAGGGAAGCAGAGATCCACGGGGTTCATACAGGGAAGCAGAGATGCACAGGGTTCACACAGGGAAGCAGAGATGCACGGGGTTCATACAGGGAAGCAGAGATGCACGGGGTTCATACAGGGAAGCAGAGATGCACAGGGTTCATACAGGGAGACAGAGATGCACAGGGTTCATACAGGGAAGCAGAGATGCACGGGGTTCATACAGGGAAGCAGAGATGCAGGGGGTCCATACAGGGAAGCAGAATGGCACAGGGTACATACAGGGAAGCAGAGATGCACAGGGTTCATACAGGGAAGCAGAGATGCACGGGGTACATACAGGGAAGCAGAGATGCACAGGGTTCATACAGGGAAGCAGAGATGCACGGGGTACATACAGGGAAGCAGAGATGCACGGGGTTCATACAGGGAGGCAGAGATGCACGGGGTTCATACAGGGAAGCAGAGATCCTCAAGCTGCAAGGGGGGGGGGGGGGACGAACTGCACGGGCTGGTTTCTGCTTTTTCATGGGGTGTTCATTAGCCCCATAAAGAGGACATAGAAATTAATGGGGTTTGTACAGGACATGAACATCACTGTATGAACCCTGTGCATTTATATGTCAGCATTCATACAGGGACGTAGAAATGCACGGGGTTCATACAGGGAGGTAGAAATGCAGGGGGTCCATACAGGGAAGCAGAGATGCACAGGGTTCATACAGGGAAGCAGAGATGCACGGGGTTCATACAGGGAAGCAGAGATGCACGGGGATCATACAGGGAAGCAGAGATGCACGGGGTTCATACAGGGAAGCAGAGATGCACGGGGATCATACAGGGAAGCAGAGATGCACGGGGTTCATACAGGGAAGCAGAGATGCACAGGGATCATACAGGGAAGCAGAGATGCACGGGGTTCATACAGGGAAGCAGAGATGCACGGGAATCATACAGGGAAGCAGAGATGCAGAGATACACGGGGTTCATACAGGGAAGCAGAGATGCACGGGGTTCGTACAGGGAAGCAGAGATGCTCTGGGTTTGTACAGTGGTCTTCATGTCACCATTCATTGCACTGCAGCTTCGAGGGAAAATAATGTCAGGAGGGACGTGCAGGAGAAATAACACAGTAGCCTGTACATCTTCATCCTGGAGAGATTGAGAAGGAGAAAACAGATTTTGGCGGCAGCCACCACATTAAAACTTCACTTGCAGAATTCTGCGAGTGGCTTTTGATTAACCCCTTAAGTACGCAGGACGTAAATGTACGTCCTGGTGAGGTGGTACTAAACGCACCAGGACGTACATTTACGTCCTGTGCATAACCGCGGGCATCGGAGCGATGCCCGTGTCATGCGCGGCTGATCCCGGCTGCTGATCGCAGCCAGGGACCCACCGGCAGTGGCCAATGCCCGCGATCTCGCGGGCGTCCGCCATTAACCCCTCAGGTGCCGGGATCAATACAGATCCCGGCATCTGCGGCAGTGCGCGATTTGAATGAATGATCGATCATTCATAACGCCGCACGGAGGTCCCCTCTCCTTCCTCCGTCCGGCTCCCGGCGTCTCCTGCTCTGGTCTGTGATCGAGCAGACCAGAGCAGAAGATGACCGATAATACTGATCTGTTCTATGTCCTATACATAGAACAGATCAGTATTAGCAATCATGGTATTGCTATGAATAGTCCTCTATGGGGACTATTCAAGTGTAAAAAAAAAATGTAAAAAAATGTAAAAGTAAAAGTTAAAAAAAGTGAAAAATCCCCTCCCCCAATAAAAAAGGAAAACGTCAGTTTTTTCCTATTTTACCCCCAAAAAGCGTAAAAATTTTTTTTATAGACATATTTGGTATCGCCGTGTGCGTAAATGTCCGAAATATTAAAATAAAATGTTAATGATCCCGTACGGTGAACGGTGTGAACGAAAAAAAAAAAAGTCCAAAATTCCTACTTTTTAATACATTTTATTCAAAAAAATTATAAAAAAATGTATTAAAAGTTTTTTATATGCAAATGTGGTATAAAAAAAAAGTTAAGATCATGGCGCAAAAAATGAGCCACCATACCGCCGCTTATACGGAAAAATAAAAAAGTTATAGGTCATCAAAATAAAGGGATTATAAACGTACTAATTTGGTTAAAAAGTTTGTGATTTTTTTTAAGCGCAACAATAATATAAAAGTATATAAGAATGGGTATCATTTTAATTGTATTGACCCTCAGAATAAAGAACACATATCATTTTTACCATAAATTATACGGCGTGAAAACGAAACCTTCCAAAATTAGCAAAATTGCGTTTTTCGTTTTAATTTCCCCACAAAAATAGTGTTTTTTGGTTGCGCCATACATTTTATGATATAATGAGTGATGTCATTACAAAGGACAACTGGTCGCGCAAAAAAAAAGCCCTCATACATGTCTGTGGATGAAAATATAAAAGAGTTATGATTTTTAGAAGGCGAGGAGGAAAAAATTAAATTGTAAAACGTAAAAATTAAATTGTCTGAGTTCTTAAGGCCAAAATGGGCTGAGTCCTTAAGGGGTTAAATCATTAACCTGTCTAGGACCAAGGGCGTAACTGTACGCCCTCAGCGTTTCTGTTCACCACTGGTAACCAGGCAGTGAACGGAACGGGATGCCTGCTGAAATCGTTCAGAAGGCATTCCCTGCCAATGCCTGGGGGGCTCCAGCTGTTGCATCTCTACAACTCCCAGCATGCCCTTTGGCTATTGTTCATGCTGGGATTTGTAGTTTTGTGACAGCTGGAGGTACACTGGTGGGTAAGCACTCAGTTAGGTTCTGTTAACTGAGTGTTTACCCACCAGTGTGCCTCCAGCTGTCGCAAAACTACAACACCCAGCATGAACTGATAGCCGAAGGGCATACTGGGAGTTGTAGAGATGCAACAGCTGGAGGCATGCATATACAACTCTCAGCATGCCCTGAAAGCCATTTGCTGTTCGTTCATACTGGGAGTTGGAATTATGCAAGATTTTAATGGCCACAATTTAGAGACCACTGTACAGTGATCTCCAAACTGTGGCCCTTCAGATGTTGCTAGGGAACTACTCATCTCCTGGCTCCTGTCAAGGCTGCCACTGCTTGAGGAGGACCTCCACCGCTGCTCACATCACAGTTCCCCCGCTCTTCCCGGACTACCATTGGTGGGCAGAGCTGGGGAACTGAACTTTAACCCTCGTACCACCTCCACGCTCTGCTATTGGTCGGTCGCTTCTGACCGACCAATAGCAGAGATAGGTGGGGTGGCACCCCTGCCACCTCACTTATATCACTTGAGGGTGGAATCGCTGAAAATCTCCTATCTGAATTGACATGGGGGGGGGGGTTCAGGAGCCCCCCAGGCATTGGCCCGGAATGCCTTCTGAATGATTTCAGCAGGCCTCCCGTTCCGTTCACCGCCCAGTTACCAGTGGTGAACAGGTACGCCCTTGGTCCTAGATAGGTTAATGATTTAATCAAACGCCACTTGCACAATTCTGCAAGTGAAGTTTTAATGTGGCGGCTGCTGCCAAAATCCGTTTTCTCCTCCTTCTCGATTTCTCCAGGATGAAGATGTACAGGCTACTGTGTTATTTCTCCTTTATGTCCCTCCTGACATGATTTTCTCCCGAGCATCTCTGCTTCCCTGTATGAACCCCGTGCATCTCTGCTTCCCTGTATGAACCCCGTGCAGTTCTGCTTCCCTGTATGGACCCCGTGCATCTCTGCTTCCCTGTATGAACCCCGTGCAGCTCTGCTTCCCTGTATGGACCCCGTGCATCTCTGCTTCCCTGTATGAACCCCGTGCATCTCTGCTACCCTGTATGAACCCCGTGCATCTCTGCTTCCCTGTACGAACCCTGTGCATCTCTGCTTCCCTGTATGAACCCCGTGCATCTCTGCTTCCCTGTACGAACCCCGTGCATCTCTGCTTCCCTGTATGAACCCCATGCATCTCTGCTTCCCTGTATGAACCCTGTGCATCTCTGCTTCCCTGTATGAACCCCCGTGCATCTCTGCTTCCCTGTACGAACCCCGTGCATCTCTGCTTCCCTGTATGAACCCCATGCATCTCTGCTTCCCTGTATGAACCCCGTGCATCTCTGCTTCCCTGTACGAACCCCCGTGCATCTCTGCTTCCCTGTATGAACCCCATGCATCTCTGCTTCCCTGTATGAACCCCGTGCATCTCTGCTTCCCTGTATGAACCCCGTGCATCTCTGCTTCCCTGTATGAACGCTGACATATAAATGCCCAGGGTTCATACAGTGATGTTCATGTCCTGTACAAACCCCATTCATTTCTATGTCCTCTTTATGGGGCTAATGAACACCCCATGAAAAAGCAGAAGCCAGCCCGTGCAGTTCATCCCCCCCCCCCTTGCAGCCCGAGGAAACCTGCGTTATACACAGCAGACTAATATATATATATATATATATATATATATATACACATATATATATATAGCGTATTACACAGCACACTACGCAACACACGAATATATATATATATATATATATATATATATACACAGCCTGTGCAGAGTTATACACAGCACACTAATATAACTCAGCCCTGGTTGGGATACACTGGCATACACACACAAAAGGGACTACAACTCCCAGCATGTGTCATTCAGGAGTCTGTGGTATAACACCAGCATGCTGCCTCTTTAGTCTCCTGGGAGTTGTAGTTCACCAACACCTCTAATGTATCTCAGTAGTCTCCTTGGAGTTGTAGTTCACCAACACCAATATTGTATCTCAGTAGTCTCCTGGGAGTTGTAGTTCACCAACACCTCTATTGTATCTCAGTAGTCTCCTGGGAGTTGTAGTTCACCAACACCTCTATTGTATCTCAGTAGTCTCCTGGGAGTTGTAGTTCACCAACACCTCTATTGTACTTTAGTAGTCTCCTGGGAGTGGTAGTTCACCAACACCTCTATTGTATCTCAGTAGTCTCCTGGGGGTTGTAGTTCACCAACACCTCTATTGTATCTCAGTAGTCTCCTGGGGGTTGTAGTTCACCAACACCTCTATTGTATCTCAGTAGTCTCCTGGGGGTTGTAGTTCACCAACACCTCTATTGTATCTTAGTAGTCTCCTGGGAGTTGTAGTTCACCAACACCTCTATTGTATCTCTGTAGTCTCCTGGGAGTTGTAGTTCACCAACACCTCTATTGTATCTCAGTAGTATCCTGGGAGTTGTAGTTCACCAACACCTCTATTGTATCTTAGTAGTCTCCTGGGAGTTGTAGTTCACCAACACCTCTATTGTATCTCTGTAGTCTCCTGGGAGTTGTAGTTCACCAACACCTCTATTGTATCTCAGTAGTCTCCTGGGAGATGTAGTTCACCAACACCTCTATTGTATGAGTAGTCTCCTGGGGGTTGTAGTTCATACACCAATGCTTCCCAACCAGGGTGCCTTCAGATGTTGCAAAATTACTACTCCCAGCATTCCCTGGTTGGGAAACACTGGCATACCCACACATGTGTCATTCAGGAGTCCTCCCTCAAACATACAAATCATCCCCAATATGATATTTATTCCCCTGCGGTCTATGTCTCCTTCACACACAGAAATCCTCCCCATTCAGTGCAGTCTGTCCTACTCACACAGAGCAGTCATTATGGAGATCAGGAGCTGTGCACGGACGTTTTCTCCCCCCTCCCGCTCTGTGTTTTCCCCGTGCAAATTTGCAACCTCCTCGTGGTAGATCAGGTCCTGGGGAGACAGAGCAGGGGCAGGGGCAGGGGGAGGGGATGGAGCTGTGTACCGAGCTGTGCACATCCTCGCTCTCCCCCTGTTTCTTGTGTAATGTAGAGCGGGGGGTGTGAAGAGAGATTTCTGAACTTAAGGGGCGTGGCTTAATTCCCCCTGCAGTGTCTTCTTGTAGAGCGAGGGGTGTGAAGAGAGATTTCCGAACCTAAGGGGCGTGGCTTAATTATGTCCCGCAGATATGCGATCTCGGCCTCTGCCCTCGCTTCTCCCCACTCCTCCCCGCTCTAGCTTCGGAAAACTTCCAAGAGCGAAGGGGAGGAGCGGTTCGGTTTCTGCATGGGTTCGGAAATCTCACCTCACACTGGCGTTGCCTGGTTTTTCCTTCCTAATCCTTTTTGGGGAGGAAAATCAACAAAGGAGGAAGCTTTTGACTTCATATCCCATCCTCATATATTGTTGTCATATTCCAACCCCGTATCCCATCCTCATATCTCAACCTCATATCCCGTCCTCATATCCCGCCCTCATATCCCGTCATCATATCTCGACCTCATATCCCGTCCTCATATCCCGACCTCCTATCTCGACCTCATATCCCGTCCTCATATTCCGACCTCCTATCCCATCTTCCTATCTCGATCTCATATCCTGTCTTCATATCCTGTTCTCATATCCCCACCTCATATCTCGACCTCATATCCCGTCTTCAGATCTTCATATCCTGATCTCCTATCCTGTCCTCCTATCCTTTCTCATATCCCATCCTCATATCCCAACCTCATTTCCCATCCTCATATCTCGACCTCTTATCCCAACCTCCTATCCTGACTTCATATCCCGTCCTCATATCCTGTCCTCCTATCCTGTCCTCCTATCCTCTCCTCCTATCCTGTCCTCCTATCCTGTCCTCCTTTCCTGTCCTCATATCCCGTCCTCATATCCCATCCTCATATCTCGATCTTCTATTCCAACCTCCTATCCCGACCTCCTATCCCATCCTCATATTCTGTCCTCATATATCCACCTCATATCCTGTCCTCATATCCCGACCTCCTTTATCAACCTAATTTCCCGTCCTCCTATCTCAACCTCATATCCCATCCTCATATCCTGTCCTCATACCCCATCCTCACATCCCGTCCTCACATCCCATCCTCACATCCCATCTTTATATCTTGACCTCATATCCCATCCTTAAGTCCCATCCCCATATCCTGTCCTCAGGTGGGACTGATTTGTGATGAAGATATTGTAAGCTGATAATAGAAGGGGACGTGGCTTTGTGGGACTGGGCATGATTTGCAAGCCAGACCGATGCACTAAAAGGGTCGAGAATAAAAAGGGTGGGGCTTAAACAATGGGCGAGTCTTTGTGAAATGGGGTGTGGCTTGAAAGCTGGATTGACACATTCACCAGGAGATGCAGAGCCGAGCTTGTGGAGTAAGGTACTGTAAGTCCCATATACTTGCATGGGATTTGAAACAAAAACCCATCTTTTATATAAGGGTGTATGTAAGGGTAAGTCATATATTTTTATTTTACATATAAGTAATATGTGTACCAGGTATTTTTGAAATATCTCCAGCCTTACGGAAGTTATGTGGGAACATACATTTCTCATAGATTTGCATGAGACTATAAACAAAAACCCTGACCCTCACAAATGGGGGTAGTTAAAGGTTAAATTAACTATCCTATATTTTAAGTGGACATATAAGTAACATGTGACCAAATATTATCGAAATATCTCCAGCCGTTTGGAAGTTATGCAGTAACACATATTTCCCATAGACTTGTATGGGACTTTAAACAAAAACCCCGACCCTGGCAAATAGTGGTGAGTAAGGGTTAAATCACCTATCCTATGTTTGTTGTTGACATACGTAATTAACATGTGTGCCAAGTTTCATGTTAATATCTTTACCCGTTTGGATGTGATGCTGGAACATACACACACAGACACATTGAGTTTTACATATATACTAGCTGAGTACCCGGCGGTTCGGTTTCTGCATGGGTTCGGAAATCTCACCTCACACTGGCGTTGCCCGGTTTTTCCTTCCTAATCCTTGCTGGGGAGGAAAATAAACAAAGGAGGAAGCTTTTGACTTCATATCCCGTCCTCATATATTGTTGTCATATCCCAACCCCATATCCTGTCCTCATATCCAGACCTCCTATCCCGTCATCATATCCCAACCTGCTATCCCATCCTCACATCTCGTCCTCATATCCCGACCTCCTATCCCAAACTCTTATCCCAACCTCCTATCCTGTCCTCCTATCGCGACCTCCTCTCCCATCCTCCTATCCCGACCTCCTATCCCATCCTCCTATCTCGAACTCCTATCCTGTCCTCCTATCTCGACCTCCTATCCCGTCCTCCTAACCCATCCTCCTATCTTGACCTCCTATCCCAACCTCCTATCCCAACCTCATATCCTGACCTCATATCCCGACCTCCTATCCTGACCTCCTATCCCGTCCTCCTATCTCGACCTCCTATCCTGTCCTCTTATCCCGACCTCCTATCTCGACCTCCTGTCCCGTCCTCCTATCCCGACCTCCTATCCCATCCTCCTATCCCGTCCTCCTATCTCCACCTCCTATCCCGACCTCCTATCCTGACCTCCTATCTTGACCTCTTAGCCCGTCCTCCTATGTTGACCTCCTATTTCGACCTCCTTTCCCATCCTCCTATCTCGACCTCCTATCCCGTCCTTCTATCCCTACCTCCTATTTCGACCTCCTATCCCGTCCCCCTATGCCGACCTCCAATCCCGTCCTCCTATCTCAACCCCCTATCCTGTCCTCCTATCTCCACCTCTTATCCCGACCTCCTATCTCAACCTCCTATCCCATCCTCCTATCTTGTCCTCCTATCTCGACCTCCTATCCCGACATCCTATCCCGACCTCCTATCCCTACCTCCTATCTCGACCTCCTATCTCAACCCCCTATCCCGTCCTCCTATCTCCACCTCTTATCTCCACCTCCTAGCCCAACCTCCTATCTCAACCTCCTATCCCATCCTCCTATCTCGACCACCTATCCCGACCTCCTATCCCGTCCTCCTATCCTGACCTCCCATCTTGATCTCCTATCCTGTCCTCCTATCCTGTTCTCCTATCCCGACCTCCTATCTTGACCTCCTATCCCATCCTCCTATCTCGACCTCCTATCTCGACCTCCTATCCCGATCTCCTATCCCAACCTCCTATCCCGACCTCCTATCTCGTCCTCCTATCCTGACCTCCTATCTTGACCTCCTATCCTGTCCTCCTATCCCGACCTCCTATCCCGTCCTCCTATCTCAACCCCCTATCCCGTCCTCCTATCCCGACCTCCTATCCTGACCTCCTATCTTGACCTCTTATCCCGTCCTCCTATCCCGTCCTCCTATGTTGACCTCCTATTTCGACCTCCTATCCCATCCTCCTATCTCAACCTCCTATCCCGTCCCCCTATCTTGTCCTCCTATCTCAACCTCCTATCCTGACCTCCTATCCCGACCTCCTATCTCGACCTCTTATCCCGTCCTCCTATCCCGTCCTCCTATCTCCACCTCATATCCCGTCCTCATATCCCGACCTCCTAACTCGACCTCCTATCCTGACCATCCCGTCCTCCTATCTTGACCTCCTATCTTGACCTCCTATCTCAACTTCTCATCCCATCCTCATATCCCGACCCGTAATATGTGTACCAGGTATTGAAATATCTCCAGCCGTACGGAAGTAATGTGAGAACATACATTTCCCATTGATTTGTATGGGACTTTAAACAAAACCCCCGACCCTCACAAATGGGGGTAGTTAAGGGTTAAATTAACTATCCTATATTTTAAGTGGGCATATAAGTAACATGTGACCAAGTATTATCGAAATATCTCCAGCCGTTTGGAAGTTATGCAGTAACATATATTTCCCATAGACTTGTATAGGACTTTAAACATAAACCCTGCTCCTGGCAAATGTGGGTGAGTAAGGGTTAAATCACCTAGCCTATGTTTGTTGTTGACATATAAGTAACATGTGTGCCAAGTTTCATGTTAATATCTTTAGCCGTTTGGACGTGATGCTGTAACATACACACATACATACACACACACACACGTTGAGTTTTATATACATAGATAGATGAGCGAATAAAATTGTGACCAGTCTATTTAGAATCAAATTATAATACTTTATGAAAATAGCAGGTTTAAATTGTTTAGAGATATAATGTTACTAATGCAAACCACAGGGCCCTTGTAAAGGCTAGGTAATATTTAGCTATGTAGCTGTTAATAAAAATACAAATAAAATAGCAGTATACATTAATGCATAAATTGATAAAAATTTCATGCAGTAACACTTATGCAGGGTATATGAATTTACGTATTTTGTGCTAAATAATTACACAAACTCCTGTTAAAAAAAATGTGCAGATTTCTGTTGATTTCCGTTGAGAACATAAAATGTTTTAGATTTCCATTGAGGACATAAAATGTTTTATACCAACAGAAATCTGCACAACTTTACACTGTATAGGTGGTACAGCTTCTAATTTATATCAATGTATGCATTGATACCCAATGTGTATTTTTATCAACATCTACATAATTGAATATTTCAGAGCAGAGCCCTGTGGTTTGCTTTAGTTACAATACATTAAGTTGTGTTAGTTATCCTTTTTAATAAAAAATTACAATTTGATCATAACTAAATTGGTCACAACTTAACTTATTCATAATATATCCAGAAAACCTTAAGCACTAGCATTTCTCCTTCTTTTAGGTAAGCAATGTTATATGGAATTATTGGTCATGCAATAAGCAATAAGCCTCAAAACCCATGTATAACCTTGCCTACGAGCTATAAAGCCTTGTATAACACTAAGGGTATGTTCACACTGCGGAATCCCCGTGGAATTCCGCAAATAAAAGTCAGCACAGTGAACATAAACATCAGTGTGAATGGGTCTTCCGCGAGACCCGTTCACACTGCGAAATTTCAGCGGCGGACAATTCCGCCGCTGAAATTGTTCCCGTAAAGAAAGAACATGTTCATTCTTTGAGCGGAAGTTTGCGAGCACTGCATAGCCATCAATGGTGACGGCACAGTACCGAGCAGTCCTACTGCCGCCGCCGGCTGCCAGTCTGAATCTCCGCTGGCTGAATTCAGCGAGCAGAGATTCCGGTCACACTCTGTAGTGTGAACACACCCTTATAGAGTCACTTAGAAATGTATTCAAGTAGTCTTAGGATCTATTCACATGTACAGTATTCTACACAGATTTGATGCGCAGGATTTAAAGCTGTGTTCAGTCATTCTGTTAACATTGAAATCTGCAGCAGAAAATCCTGCACATCAAATCTGTTCATCAAATCTGTGCAGAATACTGTATGTGTGAATAGACTATTAACATGGTTTTAGGGCTAAAACCCACCCGGTAACCCATGGTAACAGCTTGTTTAACCCCTGAACGTACGCTTAAGCTTAGGGATTGTGAGACCCTATGGTCTCCTCATGCTCCTGGAACATTACCTAAACATTTTTATGGTAGCACTGGCTACCATAAATCTTCAATTTAAATTTGAAAAGTCATCTTTTTATTTTAGGGATTGTGAGGCCCTATGGTCTCCTCATGCTGCTGGGACATTACCTAAACATTTTTATGGTAGCACTAGATACCACAAATTTTCAATTTTAATTTGAAAATTCATCTTTTTATCTTAGGGATTGTGAGGCCCTATGGTCTCCTCATGCTGCTGCCTCATGCTCTGTCATTGTGCCGCCATGTGACTCCTTGTTAGATTGGGTATTAGATACAGTATTAGTTCAAAGTAAACGCTGGGACATTAAACTTGGGAATCTAATATAAATTTTAAATAAAAAAAAATCGATGTAATCTTTTCAAGACTGAGGCCCTATGGTCGTCGACGTCATATTACCTGTGGAATTATTACAAGATTCCAATGAAACAGCTTGGAGCAATAACAATGAACCACAACTGATTAAATTAAACATTCCCACTTTCACAGTCAGGGGGGCCCTGAGAAGTAGGGGCTGGATCAGGTGGTATCTCGCCTGGCGGAGAACCACCAGCTCGATGCTCACCAGAATGGGTAATCAAAAATTTAAAATAAATTAAAATTAAATTAAAATTTCATTAAAAATCTCCCACATCCAGACGCTCTGCGGCAGTAATTCTAATAGCGATGCCTGTGATTTGCATGTCATACTGAATAACACTATTATTTCCCTAACACAGCACACTCCCTATGCATGTTAGGACAAGGCAATATGTTCTACACCCCTATTGAGCCTCTCTTTAGGCCAGAAATAGGCATTTTTATTAGAAATTTGCCGCAAATAAATTCAGTACCGAGACAAATTTTTTCGGAAAATTCGGCGAATTAGCCGTATCGAATTTTTCAAAAATTTGCTAATCTCAAGGTGGAAGTGTGGCTGCGTGGTTAGGAATTGGGTCTCTTCAGGACACCAGACACTCTCAAATCTTGACTGTTCTGTACTCAGATAAGACTGGAACTCAAGAGAGCTAGCTAACTTCTCCCTTAGTTTATATAGGAGGACTTTGGGGCTGTCCTATAGGTCAACTCCAAGTCACCTGGTCACTGGCACCTTCCTTGGTTACACATCTTAACAACAGGTATATACATCTAAATAAAGTAAATTAACCATTTTTGTCCTGAGGAGTGTGGGGCCAGGGGACTAGGTCTGAATCCACCTGAAAAGGACCATAGATTTTAAAGAAGGGTCACTTGTGTACTGAGCCACCGCATTTGTTTGTTTGTTTTTGTTTTTTTGTTGTTGTTTTTTTGGAATGACTTATTGTTACGCCGAGCGCTCCGGGTCCCCGCTCCTCCCCGGAGCGCTCGCTTCACTCTCCCTGCTGCAGCGCTCCGGTCACATCCTCTGACCCGGGGCGCTGCGATTCCGCTGCCAGCCGGGATGCGATTCGCGATGCGGGTAGCGCCCGCTCGCGATGCGCACCCCGGCTCCCGTACCTTACTCGCTCTCCGTCTGTTCTGTCCCGGCGCGCGCGGCCCCGCTCCCTAGGGCGCGCGCGCGCCGGGTCTCTGCGATTTAAAGGGCCACTGCGCCGCTGATTGGCGCAGTGGTTCCAATTAGTGTGTTCACCTGTGCACTTCCCTATATCACCTCACTTCCCCTGCACTCCCTTGCCGGATCTTGTTGCCATTGTGCCAGTGAAAGCGTTCCTTGTGTGTTCCTAGCCTGTGTTCCAGACCTTCTGCCGTTGCCCCTGACTACGATCCTTGCTGCCTGCCCCGACCTTCTGCTACGTCCGACCTTGCTTCTGCCTACTCCCTTGTACCGCGCCTATCTTCAGCAGCCAGAGAGGTGAGCCGTTGCTAGTGGATACGACCTGGTCACTACCGCCGCAGCAAGACCATCCCGCTTTGCGGCGGGCTCTGGTGAAAACCAGTAGTGGCTTAGAACCGGTCCACTAGCACGGTCCACGCCAATCCCTCTCTGGCACAGAGGATCCACTACCTGCCAGCCGGCATCGTGACAGTAGATCCGGCCATGGATCCCGCTGAAGTTCCTCTGCCAGTTGTCGCTGACCTCACCACGGTGGTCGCCCAGCAGTCACAACAGATAGCGCAACAAGGCCAACAGCTGTCTCAACTGACCGTTATGCTACAACAGTTACTACCACAGCTTCAGCAGTCATCTCCTCCGCCAGCTCCTGCACCTCCTCCGCAGCGAGTGGCCGCTCCTGGGCTACGCCTATCCTTGCCGGATAAATTTGATGGGGACTCTAAGTTTTGCCGTGGCTTTCTTTCCCAATGTTCCCTGCATCTGGAGATGATGTCGGACCTGTTTCCCACTGAAAGGTCTAAGGTGGCTTTCGTAGTCAGCCTTCTGTCCGGAAAAGCCCTGTCATGGGCCACACCGCTCTGGGACCGCAATGACCCCGTCACTGCCTCTGTACACTCCTTCTTCTCGGAAATCCGAAGTGTCTTTGAGGAACCTGCCCGAGCCTCTTCTGCTGAGACTGCCCTGTTGAACCTGGTCCAGGGTAATTCTTCCGTTGGCGAGTATGCCGTACAATTCCGTACTCTTGCTTCAGAATTGTCCTGGAATAATGAGGCCCTCTGCGCGACCTTCAAAAAAGGCCTATCCAGCAACATTAAAGATGTTCTGGCCGCACGAGAAATTCCTGCTAATCTACATGAACTTATTCACCTAGCCACTCGCATTGACATGCGTTTTTCCGAAAGGCGTCAGGAACTCCGCCAAGATATGGACTCTGTTCGCACGAGGCATTTCTTCTCCTCGGCTCCTCTCTCCTCTGGTCCCCTGCAACCTGTTCCTGTGCCTCCCGCCGTGGAGGCTATGCAGGTCGACCGGTCTCGTCTGACACCTCAAGAGAGGACACGACGCCGTATGGAGAACCTCTGCCTGTACTGTGCTAGTACCGAACACTTCCTGAGGGATTGTCCTATCCGTCCTCCCCGCCTGGAAAGACGTACGCTGACTCCGCACAAAGGCGAGACAGTCCTTGATGTCTACTCTGCTTCTCCACGTCTTACTGTGCCTGTGCGGATGTCTGCCTCTGCCTTCTCCTTCTCTACTGTGGCCTTCTTGGACTCTGGATCTGCAGGAAATTTTATTTTGGCCTCTCTCGTCAACAGGTTCAACATCCCGGTGACCAGTCTCGCCAGACCCCTCTACATCAATTGTGTAAATAATGAAAGATTGGACTGTACCATACGTTTCCGCACGGAGCCCCTTCTTATGAGCATCGGATCTCATCACGAGAGGATTGAACTTTTGGTCCTCCCCAATTGCACCTCGGAAATTCTCCTTGGACTTCCCTGGCTTCAACTTCATTCCCCAACCTTGGATTGGTCCACTGGGGAGATCAAGAGTTGGGGGTCCTCTTGTTCCAAGAACTGTCTAAAACCGGTTCCCAGTAACCCTTGCCGTAACTCTGTGGTTCCTCCAGTAACCGGTCTCCCTAAGGCCTATATGGACTTCGCGGATGTTTTCTGCAAAAAACAAGCTGAGACTCTACCTCCTCACAGGCCTTATGATTGTCCTATCGACCTCCTCCCGGGCACTACTCCACCCCGGGGCAGAATTTATCCTCTCTCTGCCCCAGAGACTCTTGCCATGTCTGAATACGTCCAGGAGAATCTAAAAAAGGGCTTTATCCGTAAATCCTCCTCTCCTGCCGGAGCCGGATTTTTCTTTGTGTCCAAAAAAGATGGCTCCCTACGTCCTTGCATTGACTACCGCGGTCTTAATAAAATCACGGTTAAGAACCGCTACCCCTTACCCCTCATCTCTGAACTCTTTGATCGCCTCCAAGGTGCCCACATCTTTACTAAATTGGACTTAAGAGGCGCCTATAACCTCATCCGCATCAGAGAGGGGGATGAGTGGAAAACGGCATTTAACACCAGAGATGGACACTTTGAGTATCTGGTCATGCCCTTTGGCCTGTGCAACGCCCCTGCCGTCTTCCAAGACTTTGTCAATGAAATTTTTCGTGATCTGTTATACTCCTGTGTTGTTGTATATCTGGACGATATCCTAATTTTTTCTGCCAATCTAGAAGAACACCGCCAGCATGTCCGTATGGTTCTTCAGAGACTTCGTGACAATCAACTCTATGCCAAAATTGAGAAATGTCTGTTTGAATGCCAATCTCTTCCTTTTCTAGGATATTTGGTCTCTGGCCAGGGACTACAGATGGATCCAGACAAACTCTCTGCCGTCTTAGATTGGCCACGCCCCTCCGGACTCCGTGCTATCCAACGCTTTTTGGGGTTCGCCAATTATTACAGGCAATTTATTCCACATTTTTCTACCATTGTGGCTCCTATCGTGGCTTTAACCAAAAAAAATGCTGATCCCAAGTCCTGGCCTCCTCAAGCAGAAGACTCCTTTAAACGACTCAAGTCTGCCTTTTCTTCGGCTCCCGTTCTCTCCAGACCTGACCCTTCCAAACCCTTCCTATTGGAGGTTGATGCCTCCTCAGTGGGAGCTGGAGCTGTTCTTCTACAAAAAAATTCCTCCGGGCATGCTGTCACTTGTGGTTTTTTCTCTAGGACCTTCTCTCCAGTGGAGAGGAACTACTCCATCGGGGATCGAGAGCTTCTAGCCATTAAATTAGCACTTGAGGAATGGAGGCATCTGCTGGAGGGATCAAGTTTTCCTGTTATTATCTACACCGACCACAAGAACCTCTCCTACCTCCAGTCTGCCCAACGGCTGAATCCTCGCCAGGCCCGGTGGTCTCTGTTCTTTGCCCGATTTAATTTTGAGATTCACTTTCGTCCTGCCGATAAGAACATTAGGGCCGATGCTCTCTCTCGTTCCTCGGATGCCTCAGAAGTTGAACTCTCTCCGCAACACATCATTCCACCTGACTGCCTGATCTCCACTTCTCCTGCCTCCATCAGGCAGACTCCTCCTGGAAAGACCTTTGTTTCTCCACGCCAACGCCTCGGAATCCTCAAATGGGGTCACTCCTCCCATCTCGCAGGTCATGCGGGCATCAAGAAATCTGTGCAACTCATCTCCCGCTTCTATTGGTGGCCGACTCTGGAGACGGATGTTGTGGACTTTGTGCGAGCCTGCACTATCTGTGCCTGGGATAAGACTCCTCGCCAGAAGCCCGCTGGTTTTCTTCATCCTCTGCCTGTCCCCGAACAGCCTTGGTCTCTGATTGGTATGGATTTTATTACTGATTTACCCCCTTCCCGTGGCAACACTGTTATTTGGGTGGTCGTTGATCGATTCTCCAAAATGGCACATTTCATCCCTCTTCCTGGTCTTCCTTCTGCGCCTCAGTTGGCTAAACAATTTTTTGTACACATTTTTCGTCTTCACGGGTTGCCTACGCAGATTGTCTCGGATAGAGGTGTCCAATTCGTGTCTAAATTCTGGAGGGCTCTCTGTAAACAACTCAAGATTAAATTAAACTTTTCCTCTGCATATCACCCTCAATCCAATGGGCAAGTGGAAAGAATTAACCAGGTCCTGGGTGATTATTTACGCCATTTTGTTTCCTCCCGCCAGGATGACTGGGCAGATCTTCTACCATGGGCCGAATTTTCGTATAACTTCAGAGTCTCTGAATCTTCCTCCAAATCCCCATTTTTCGTGGTGTACGGCCGTCACCCTCTTCCCCCCCTCCCTACTCCCTTGCCCTCTGGTTTGCCCGCTGTAGATGAAGTGACTCGTGATCTTTCCACCATATGGAAAGAGACCCAAAATTCTCTTTTACAGGCTTCATCTCGCATGAAAAAGTTTGCCGATAAAAAAAGAAGAGCTCCCCCCATTTTTGCTCCCGGAGACAAGGTATGGCTCTCCGCTAAATATGTCCGCTTTCGTGTCCCCAGTTACAAACTGGGACCACGCTATCTTGGTCCTTTCAAAGTCTTGTGCCAAATTAATCCTGTCTCTTACAAACTTCTTCTTCCTCCTTCTCTTCGTATTCCTAATGCCTTTCACGTCTCTCTTCTCAAACCACTCATCCTCAACCGTTTTTCTCCCAAATCTGTTCCTCCCACTCCTGTTTCCGGCTCCTCGGACATCTTCTCTGTCAAAGAGATCTTAGCTTCAAAAAAGGTCAGAGGGAAAACTTTTTTTTTGGTGGACTGGGAGGGTTGTGGTCCTGAAGAGAGATCCTGGGAACCTGAGGACAACATCCTAGACAAAAGTCTGCTCCTCAGGTTCTCAGGCTCTAAGAAGAGGGGGAGACCCAAGGGGGGGGGTACTGTTACGCCGAGCGCTCCGGGTCCCCGCTCCTCCCCGGAGCGCTCGCTTCACTCTCCCTGCTGCAGCGCTCCGGTCACATCCTCTGACCCGGGGCGCTGCGATTCCGCTGCCAGCCGGGATGCGATTCGCGATGCGGGTAGCGCCCGCTCGCGATGCGCACCCCGGCTCCCGTACCTTACTCGCTCTCCGTCTGTTCTGTCCCGGCGCGCGCGGCCCCGCTCCCTAGGGCGCGCGCGCGCCGGGTCTCTGCGATTTAAAGGGCCACTGCGCCGCTGATTGGCGCAGTGGTTCCAATTAGTGTGTTCACCTGTGCACTTCCCTATATCACCTCACTTCCCCTGCACTCCCTTGCCGGATCTTGTTGCCATTGTGCCAGTGAAAGCGTTCCTTGTGTGTTCCTAGCCTGTGTTCCAGACCTTCTGCCGTTGCCCCTGACTACGATCCTTGCTGCCTGCCCCGACCTTCTGCTACGTCCGACCTTGCTTCTGCCTACTCCCTTGTACCGCGCCTATCTTCAGCAGCCAGAGAGGTGAGCCGTTGCTAGTGGATACGACCTGGTCACTACCGCCGCAGCAAGACCATCCCGCTTTGCGGCGGGCTCTGGTGAAAACCAGTAGTGGCTTAGAACCGGTCCACTAGCACGGTCCACGCCAATCCCTCTCTGGCACAGAGGATCCACTACCTGCCAGCCGGCATCGTGACACTTATACTTCTCCTTCCTACTGGATCCACTTTTAGCCTTGGTTAAAAAAAAAAAAAAAAACTGCAGTAGCAATTTTCTTTCTGGAAACCCAGTCTAAGGCCATTTTCAGACAAGTATACTATCACGATATTTCTTTATTTGCAAGTTCAGTTCCATGTCAGGTCTGATGAGTTAAACTATAAGCATAAGGACTTATGATGCTGTTAGTTTGGATCATTAGACGTGTAAAAGGCAGAATTAGTATAATTAGTATAATACTAATGTGAAACCGGCCTTCTGCACAAAAAGATTTAGGGGGGAATTTATCATTGTCTATGCAAGGTGCAGACAGTGAAAAGCAACTTTTTGTTAGGTGGGGGGGGGGGGGAGCTTGGTGTAAAGGGAGCTTAACAGGAGGTGTTACGCCAGATATATAACAATATAGGCTACACAGGTCTATACGTAGATTTCATAAGCACAGTGCACAGGCCGCTTTACTGTCTGATTTATTAACCCCTTCCCGACCTATGACATACCTGTACGTCATGAGTGGGAAGATGTTCCCGACCCATGACATACAGGTACGTCATGAACATTTTTGCCGCTACTCGCGGCATCCCGCAGCGCCCGGTAAGATGGTGGCTATCACTGATAGCCAGCCATCTTACCATGCGACCACGGGGGCTAGCTGATAGCAGCGTTTTGCTATGACAATACTCTGCTAAGTGTCCCTGACCCGTCTCCCGGCATCACTTACCCTGCCATGCGGTGTCCCGAGCGGTCCGGGTGCGAGCGACGTCCTCCAGGTGGTCCCGGCGGCGCTGCGTCCTGGCGGTGAGTTTCCGGCAGCAGGGCGGCATCTTCATTGGCAGCAGTGAGATCGCCGTAAAGCGATCTCACTGCTGCCTCTGGGAGTTTCAAAACTGCAACTCCCAGCATGCCCAGACAGCCTTTGGCTTTCTGGGCATGCTGGGAGTTGTAGTTTTGCAACATCTGGAGGTCCACAGTTTGGAGACCACTGTATAATGGTCTCCAATCTGTGCTCTTCCAGATGTTGCAAAACTACAAATCTCAGCATGCCCAGACTGCCCAAGCATGCTGGAAGTTGTAGTTCGGCAACATCTGATCCTTCAGATATTGCCGAACTACAACTTCCAGCATGCCTGGGCAGTCTGGGCATGCTGGGAGTTGTAGTTTTGCAACAATTGGAGGCACACTAGTTGGGAAACATTGTCCGTTTCCTACCTCAGTGCCTCCAGCTGTTGCAATTGTTGCAAAACTATAACTCCCAGCATGCACTGACAGATCATGCATGCTGGGAGTTGTAGTTTTGCAACAGCTGGAGGCACACTGGTTTGGAAACACTAAGTTTGGTTGCAAAACACTTGAAAGTTTATTACTTAACTTAGTGTTTCCAAACCAGTGTGCCTCCAGCTGTTGCAAAACTACAACTCCCAGCATGCACGGACAGCCAAAGGGCATGCTCGGAGTTTGCAACAGCTGGATGTTTGCCCCCTCCCCCCAATGTGAATGTACAGGGTACACTCACATGGGCGGAGGTTTACAGTGAGTGCTGCAAGTTTGAGATGGCGCAAATTTGGCGCTGCAGCTCAAACTTCCAGCCGCAAACTTGCTGTGAACCTCAGCCCATGTGACTGTACCCTAAAAACACTACACTAACACTAACCTAAAATAAAAAGTAAAAAACACTACATATACACATACCCCTACACAGCCCCCCTCCCCCAAAAAAATGAAAAACGTCTGGTACGCTACTGTTTCCAAAACGGAGCCTCCAGTTGTTGCAAAATAACAACTCCCAGTATTGCCGGACAGCCATTGACTGTCCAGGCATGCTGGGAGTTTTGCAACAGCTGGAGGCACCCTGTTTGGGAATCATTGGCATAGAATACCCTTATGTTGAACCCCTATGCAAATCCCTAATTTAGGCATCAAATGCGCATGGCACTCTCTCACTTTGGAGCCCTGTCGTATTTCAGGGCAACAGTTTTGGGACACATATGGGGTATCGCCGTACTCAGGAGAAATTGCCTTACAAATTTTGGGGGGCTTTTTCTTCTTTAACCCCTTATGAAAAGGTGAAGTTGGGGTCTACACCAGCTTGTTAGTGTAAAAAAATTAATTTTTTACACTGACATGCTGGTGTTGCCCTATACTTTTCATTTTCACAAGAGGTAAAAGGGAAAAAAGACCCTCTAAATTTGTAATTTCTCCCGAGTACAGAGATACCCCATATGTGGGCGCAAAGTGCTCTGGGGGCGCACAACAAGGCCCAGAAGGGAGAGTGCACCATGTACATTTGAGGTGATTTGTACAGGGGTGGCTGATTATTACAGCGGTTCTGACAAACGCAAAACAATAAATATCCATATGTGACCCCATTTTGAAAACTACACCCCTCACAGAACGTAATAAGGGGTGCAGTGAGAATTTACAGCCCACTGGCGTATGACAGATTTTTGGAACAGTGGTCTGTGAAAATGAAAAATAAAATGTTTCATTTGCACAGTCCACTGTTTCAAATATCTGTCAAACGTCAGTGGGGTGTAAATGCTCACTGCACCCCTTATTAAATTCCACGAGGGGTGTAGTTTCCAAAATGGGGTCACATGTGGGGGGGGGGTCCACTGTTCTGGCACCATAGGGGCTTCCTAAATGGAACATGCCCCTCAAAAACCCTTTCAGAAAAACTCACTCTCCAAAATCCCATTGTCGCTCCTTCCCTTCTGAGCCCTCTACTGCGCCCGCCGAACAATTTACATACGCATATGAGGTATTTCCTTACTCGAGAGAAATTGGGTTACAAATTTTAGGGTGATTTCTCTCCTTTTACCCCTTGTAAAAATTAAAAAATTGGGTCTACAAGAACATGCGAGTGTAAAAAATGAAGATTTAGAATTTTCTCCTTCACTTTGCTGCTATTCCTGTGAAACACTTAAAGGGTTAAAACACTTACTAAATGTCATTTTGAATACTTTGGGGGGTGAAGTTTTTATAATGGGGTCATTTATGGGGTATTTCTAATATGAAGACCCTTAAAATCCACTTCCAACCTGAACTGGGCCCTGAAAAAGTACGATTTTGAAAATCTTGAGAAAAATTTGAAAATTGCTGCTGAACTTTGAAGCCCTCTGGTGTCTTCCAAAAGTAAAAACTTGTCAATTTTTTGATGCAAACATAAAGTAGACATATTGTATATGTGAATCAATATGTAATTTATTTGGAATATCCATTTTCCTTTCAAGCAGAGACTTTCAAAGTTAGGAAAATGCAAAATTTTCCAAATTTTCATGAAATTCTTAGATTTTTTACCAAGAAAGGATGCAAATATCAGTGACATTTTACCAATAACATAAAGTAGAATATGTCACGAAAAAATAATCTCGGAATCAGAATGATAAGTAAAAGCATTCCAGAGTTATTAATGTTTAAAGGGACAGTGGTCAGATTTTCAAAAAATGCCCAGGTCCTGAAGGTGAAAATGGGCTGGGTCATGAAGGGGTTAAAGGCGTATTCCAGGAAATAAACTTTGTTTGTTTTTTATATATATATATATCAACTGGTTCCAGAAAGTTAAACAGATTTGTAAAGTACTTCTATTAAAAAATCTTAATCCTTTCAGTACTTATGAGCTTCTGAAGTTAAAGTTGTTCTTTTCTGTCTAAGTAATCTCTGATGACACGTGTCTCGGGAAACGCCCAGTTTAGAAGCAAATTCCCATAGCACACCTCTTCTAAACTTGGCGGTTCCCGAGACATGTGTAATCAGAGATTACTTAGACAGAAAAGAACAACCTAAACTTCAGAAGCTCATAAGTACTGAAAGGATTAAGATTTTTTTAATAGAAGTAATTTACAAATCTGTTTAACTTTGTGGAGCCAGTTGATATATAAAAAAAAAAGTTTTTTCCTGGATAACCCCTTTAAGAGGCGTGCATGATGAAACCAGCACACTATTACATTAAGACCCTGTATGAAACACTCTATATGCCCTATAGATCCAAAGAAAGGGCAAAATAGTACCAATATATATTAAGTCGAGTGTTAAGTCGAGTATTAAGTCTAACAAGAGATCCTATATACACACTTGAACATCAATTCCATACGTTAATAATAAACTTTATTGAGAACATCATTAGATAAAAACAATTAAAAAGGACAGCATAGCCAGACAAAAACTGGAGTTGGTAAGGTAGGTAATATATCATAAATTAGCATAAATGCAAAACATGACATAGTTATTCCTATCTAAAGAGTAGGGCAACAAGTATAACAAAAATTATAAGTTACACATATCAGTCATGTAAAAATTGCACAGATAACAATACCTAAGTAAGGAGGTCACTGAATAAATGGCCTCCAGCGAGTGGTCAGGAGGAAAGGGAAAGGCGAATAATAGTGTGCGAATAAGAGCTCAAAAGAACTGCGGGATAACAATCAATGCCCGCCCGTCTTGAGCACAAAAAGCAGCATTACAATAGAGCTTCCCCACTCACAGAGCACAAGCTGGGAGACATAAACAGCGTACCTACCCACACAACACCAGCACCCCTGCTTGCTGCTTGGGGTACTGGTGTTGTGTGGGTAGGTACGCTGTCCATGTCTCCCAGCTTGTGTTCTGTGAGTGGGGAAGCTCTATGGTAATGCTGCTTTTTGTGCTCAAGACGGGCGGGCATTGATTGTTATCCCGCAGTTTTATTGAGCTCTTATTCGCACACTATTATTCGCCTTTCCCCTCCCTCCTGAACGCTCGCTGGAGGCCATTTATTCAGTGACCTCCTTACTTAGGTATTGTTATCTGTGCAATTTTTACATGACTGATATGTGTAACTTATAATTTTTGTTATACTTGTGGCCCTACTCTTTAGATAGGAATAACTATGTCATGTTTTGCATTTATGCTAATTTATGATATATTACCTACCTTACCAACTCCAGTTTTTGTCTGGCTATACTGTCCTTTTTAATTGTTTTTATCTAATGATGTTCTCAATAAAGTTTATTATTAACGTATGGAATTGATGTTCAAGTGTGTATATAGGAACTCTATATGCCCTAGAAAGAAAGATGTGTTTACTTTTAGTACGATATACCTATCTTAGAATAGATATGTTTATCCCAGACATATTTACATTCATTTACTGTGGATTTACCAACCACATCTGCTTTAAGTTTCTCCTCTTTTTTCAGTGAGATACTATTTTCTAACATTGCCTCTGATCTAACCTCAAATTGTGCCCCTTTATTTTCTGTTTAGTTTCTTATTAAAAACACTTCCCTTCTGAACCTTATCTAACCCTGTAACATATTTAAAGGCTTCCATCATGTCCCTCTCTCTCTTGTTTTCTCCACACTCTAAGCGTCTAGTTGTTTTTTTTTAAAGTCTTACCTGAAAAGTTTTATTTTTAAGACGTTCCAGCATCTTTGTAGCTGATCTGTAAACCTTTTCTATTTCAGCAATATTTGTTCAGGTCTCTAGGACATAAGCAAAGCTAATATATATACAATACTTTTTTTTTTTTTTTTAAAGGAACTAATGTTTAGAAAGGCACAATCCCAAATCCTTCCAGATAAATAGCAGGGGGAGTATTTGGAATGAGATGGGGATAATAAGTAATACAGGCTTACTGATAAACGTTCTAAAAATCTCAATGATGTTCTTTACTACATGCTTAGATAAAGACGAAGAAAGTTGATAGGATTAATTGAGAAACAAGCACCAAATGTGCCCAACTCAGAGGCACTCCAGGCAAAACTGAGATCAGAGAGATCTACACACTCTAAATGCAATTCTGTTTCAAGACACTGTAAAATAATATTAATATTCAGCTGAAGTGAGAAAGATACAAGAAATATTACAAAAATATATGCAAGCAAATGATAGCGGATAAGCTTAGTCTGTGCACATCAAAGCCTTCTTCAATCTCATCTCATTAGCTGCCTTTATATGCCAACCTAATAGAAAATCATATTAGCAAGTAATGTTGTTGCTTGGACTGAAATGAATGCTAATGCACTGTGATGTTAATCAATGACAAGGTGTCAAATCAATCAGTGTTCTCATATAGTGATGTTATCGGACATCCCTTGGGGCAGCATAAGCCATCCCTAAATACACTAGGAAATTTCTTTTCTTTTCAGCTCATGTCATATGTGTTCTGACTGACCTGCCCGCTGCTAAAATAGGGACTAATTAAATACAGCAAGGGGTGTCCAAGCTGACATGTCCTCATAGTCGTGTTCTGTGACAGTCTGCGTCTTCATAATCATCTTTTTATCACAGATCGAGCTAAACATGACAACATCCACAATAACAGAGGTGTGCTGATGCTATTTACATGTAAATTGCTCATTATCCAATTTGCTGGATGCATAAAGGTATACATACCGAATTAAGTGACACAGACGCGGAAGCCGAATGCGAAATCAAATTGCGATAAAATACTTATTCAATTATTATGGTGAAAGAATGCTTCTAAACAGTATTTTTTTTTTATTACAACAGAGCTTCTTAGGCTGATTGCAAAAACTGACCCCTCCAGCACCAAGATAAACTTATTTTAATCCATATGCAAATTAGGCTCAATATCACATGGGGTGTCCCCCTGGGCTGCACACGCTGAGGGCCCCTTCACTGCATAGTAACACTCCTGTCCTGGTTGAAAATACCTTCGCTGGTTTTATTGACAGCCCTTAAGCTGTAGTTTACGTGGTGCTGGTCACTTGAAAACTTGCAAAAACGCACAGCAACTGCTGCTCGGTACGTGCATGGTAATGGAACTTCCCCCTGAAGGTATCAGGAAAAAAAAATTATTTGCACGGTATGGACAAAACAGATCAGCAACAGAGGATACCAGGAGAATTCTTCAGCAAATGAGCAGTAATTACAGCTTCTTCCAGGGGCCTCAAAAACTGATCTGCACTTGTGCGATTTGGGTAAGTGCCGAGCCTGTGCAACTTGTTTGCATATGAATAAAAGTAAGGTTTTCTCAGTGCTGTAACTTGTCAATTTTCATTAAAAAGGTTTCTACGTAATGAAGGTAAGAAGCCCTATTGTACCTTACCATTAGTTTATACAATCAAATCTCGCTAACATGCTGCTTTAAGGCTATGTACACACTAGGATCATGCTTTCTGTAGGGTCATGGTGCTGTAAGAGATCTATTGTATGTTGGATCACAACAGTGACCAGCAAAACCCTTTAATTTGTTCCCGAGTGCCCCTGCTTTCTATGTCTCTCCCCACTGTATGTGTTGTCTAGCTTTTATGGCTGAATAAAAAAGTTCCCCCTTACCGGTGAGTCCTGTGTTTATATATTTTTATCCGAAGATTTGTGATACTATTATTTGCACTGAGCACCATCGCTATAATGGGGAAGACAGGACAGCAACTAATGGAGCTCATGGACTTCCAGATAATAGAACCCCTGTTGTTTAGAGTGCTGGATTGTATCCTTTCTCCATTGGTCTTTTAACAAAGGCTCTCAATGGCAATTTGAACAGAGCCTAAAATATATCCTTTTTTCCCTAATGAGCTTTTATTTTGTATTGTATATTTTTATTCATAAATATGGTTGCTGCAACAGGTGGTGCATAAATTTGCTTTACACCAAGTAATTGGATGTTTGAAAACTCAGACACAAGACATTCATTACAGTTGGAGAGTACAATGGGCATGGTCCATTGCCATGGAAGCCTTAGAACATCACCTCACCATTCATAGCCATTACACATATGATCTCCGTGAGTTTATCAAAATGAGAGTGTGGTTCTTGATGACCCAAAATTATTTCTCTTTTGACCATTCATTTTACATGCAGAGAAAAGGCGTCAGACACTCTCCGTCTCTGGCAAACCTAAAGATGTCATATTGGGACTCCAAGTATTTTTTTTCTGCCACTAAACCATTTGTGTCCCACGTACAGTGGTTTGGCAGATACATAGATGATCTCCTCCTTGTATGGAGGAGTAATATGTCTGCCATACCACTGTACCTGGAATACATTAACAACAATCCATTTAATTTGAGTTTTTTTCACCACTCTGACACTTGTTATTTCATTTCTGGATCTGGAATTAAAAGGGTACCTGATGAAGTGATCACTGTGGCTACTTTTTGTAAACCCACGGCGGGGAATACAGTAACCACCTCCACATACCACGAGATCTATACCAGTGGGCGAATTCACTAGAATTAAGAGAAACTGTAGTAATCCTCTTGTGTGTGAGTCCTAGATATGTGAGGCATCACGGTGACTCTCAGACTGAGGATACTCTTCACGCAGCCTATCTAATGCGAGAAAAATTGTAGACAAAAAACAACGCACGGAGGTCATAACTCCATCCACACCATCCAGAGGTGCAATAATTTTATCATAAAACCTGTCATAGCGGTCACTTTCTCACCCCAATATAACCAGATCAGAAATATCATTAACAGACATCTCCACCTCCTGAAACAGGATGACGTCTTGGCAAAATTACTTGTGAATGGCTGTTACATAGTCCCTAAAAAGGCCAAAATGTTGGCTGACATTTCGTTGCCGAGCTTAGTTTTGTCCAAATTCAGAACTGAGCAAAGTTGGCTTAATTATAAGGGATTTTTTAAATGTAGCAGCAGGACTTGCCGCACGTGTACTCATGCCATAGTATGTAACAACTTTACCAATGCAGCAGACAATAAGAATTACAGTATCAAACAGTATTTTAATTGTAATCATTCTAATTTGGTTTATATCATTAAGTGTGTCCAGTGCCAACTAAAATACGTGGGTTGTACCACCCACAAACTGAAAGGCTGGAGCATCTTAATCACATCAAGAGCAACACAATACACAATTGATCCGCTGCAGCCATGCATTTCAAAACTGTACACGAGAATAACATAAGCACCTTCTGTATCTATGGAATAGAACGTGTGTTTATGGGGCCACGAGGAGGATGTTTACAGAGAAAATTATTGGAACATGAAGCCTATTGGAAATTTACCCTAGGCAATAGTTCACCGCAGGGCTTAAACCTGCGCTGTGAACTTTTGTTCCATTATTAATTTCAGTATTATATACCTTTGCTCCCTCCTTGTTTTCTCACATCTTTACTTTCCCTCCACAGTATTATTGTCTGTACGTTCATGTTATGAGATTAGTTACGTCCCAGCATACTTACTACAGGTGAATGTTCAAGAATTGTTATTCATGGCACTTACATCACCGTACATGTGTTCATTGTTTTAGCATTGTTTTACTTATACTTACTTTCTATGTGCATTGTATAGTATTTTTACTACTGCCCTCCTGCAGTCCCACATATAATCCCTAGGTGGGTTTGTATTGAGGATTTACCCCTCCCCTCCCCTCCCTGGCATTATTCAATGGACACCTGCACAGAGGGCAGGTATCACTGTTGAAGGGCACGCATGTGCCTGAAACGCGTTTGATGATATGCTGAAGTTTGCTGTACCTGATTTTACCTTGTGTCTTCAATAAAGCTAGTTTTCGTTTCTACATTGCTGGATCGACCTTTCTTTTTTTCTGGATAAAATGCATTTGGCTGAGTGCAGATCCGTGCAAGTTCATACGGTGTGGTGAGCTGGACAACAGGACTTAAGTCACACTACAATGGGCATGCTCCATGACAATTGTCGATGTCATTGTGCACAGGAGAAGAGGCTGAGTTGTCTTACATAATAATGATGTTTTACTATGTTGAATGTCTCCAGCTTTAAAAATCTGTATAAACGTTGTTATTATCTTTCATTATAATTCTAACATCTGATGATCCTGATCCCTCTGTACACAGTACAGGCCGAATACTGATCTTCTTAAAAGAGAAGTGTTTGCTTATTTGGAGTGTTAGCTCATTGGGAGTGTTAATTCATTTGGAATGTTAGCTTATTGGGAGTGTTAGGGTATGTTCACACTGAGGAATTGGAGAGGAATTTCCACGAGTAATCTGCTCGCTTTTTTCCACTCCAAATCATTCAGCAGTGAAATCCCCATAGAGTTGTACAGAATTTCTGCCCCTCAGTTCACACTGAGGAATTTCCTCAAGCAGAATTCTGACGAGGAAGTCTATTCCGCTTGAAGAAAGAACATGTTCTTTCTTTCAGGCGGAATCAGCGTCGTTCTCCTATAGAGATCAATGTTATATATTTTTTTCAGTCAGAAGCATTTCCACGCAGAATCCGCACGGAATCCGTGCGGAATTGGCGCGGAATTTCCGCATGAAAAAAAATAATAATTATGAATAGAAATACTTGATACTCCTCCTCCGCATGAAACCTGCATTTCCGCACGGAATTCCGTGCGAATTCCGCGCTATTTCCGCGCCAATTCTGCACCAATTCCGTGTAAAATCGCTGCTAATTCTGAGTGGAAAAAAAACAGTGTTTTGGGGCGGAAATCTTCAGCGTGATTTCCGCCCCAATCCCTGAGTGTGAACATACCCTAAGCTTATTGGGAGTGTTGGCTTATTGGGAGTGCTCAATGACAAGTTTTTAAAAAGTGCTTGGGCCCATAAATTTCCCGAACCTAGAAACAGAATGATTGACTTTAACCAGTAGTACAATTGACAGTTCTCACTAGTGTTGAATGTACTGCAGGAATAGACTGAAATAGTCGATTAACAGTCTTAAGGTTACCCAAGTCTATTTTCAGCACAGTGGTACAAACAGTATTTAAAATAACATTGCGACTTATTCTTTCTAAAAGCATATTCCAACACTTTACATATAGATAGCTTGTCTTTACTTAAAATAGTAGCAAGGCCCTATTATTTATAATTATTTCCCTTGTGTGCAGTGGTTTCACATTGCAGACACATGCTCAGCATGAAGCAAAGCTTTTAAGGATGTTCCATTTGCAGATAACTGAGAAATGGTTGAAAGAACTTCAGCTTGAGCAAATAGATTGGCTCAGAAAATTGTTTAAAGCTGCACCTACACACCAGCATTTTAACATGCTCTTTAAAAGTCCTTTTCAATATAAATAAATTAGAATTCTCCTATGAATATGAATTGATTGATGAATTTCAATCTCAGAGTCATGGTAGTCATGAATTGATGTCATATATTCACCTTTATATAACAGAATTTTACTGTTACGAGATAAGAAATGACATGAAAGCAGCTGAACAGGTGGGTCAGTGCAGTTCTATTTACATCCTGGTGGCTTGAGATGTAAAACATGATTCATTATCACATGTAGCTATCCATTGTCTTAATCTAGGCAGGACATGAAGCTTCTGTGACCAGGAACACAGGGGCTTTTAGACTCCCTCAGACACCAGGGCCCAGAAAATCCACCTAATGTGTTCATTGTTGTAGTTCGTTCTCCCCCTTTCCACCCCTTTAATGTGTTCCCTCCCCTGTATTTCCCCTTGCTTGATGCTTTTTAACATTGCTTTTTTAAGAAGTGGTTGTGATGTCTGGTTCTGCCAGAACCTGCTGGGTTAAATCTTTCTAGCTCTAAAGTTTCTTTTGTTTGTTTTTGTTGCTGGGTTACGCCCAGTTGTCTGGCCTAGGTCAGCTGACCTCACTGGCTTTTCACCTGAGTAGCTCCCTATTTAAGCCTGCACTTTGCCTTCAGACCTTGCCTGTGAAAGAGATTACCTCCTGTAGCCAGCAATATTACCTGTTTATTCCTTTTTACCCGGTATCTGTGACTTTTGGCTTGACTTCTCAACTTCTCTCTGGTCTTAGGGTTTTTGTACTTAGGCAACTCCTGGCATTGACTCAGCTAGTGGACATTGACTTAATGTGTGTGTGTGTGTGTGTGTGTGTTAGATATTATTTCTGTTAGTCTGTGTGCTTCCTTACTGTATCCTGACCTTTGTCTGTATTGTAGTTTATTTTGTTGACAGTGACTTCCATCACGTATTTAAGGAGGGACTGTCACCGTGGTTGTCCATCCGCTATATAAGGAGGATAGGCAAGTAGACAGGGATAGAGGGAATTGGTGAGATCAGTATTGCACTCCTTCCCTGCCCATACTGTACGTGACAGTGGTTGTAGTATATCTCTTTTATTGGCTGGTTTTATTGTGTTGATTTTTGTGGACGTGCACTAAATTTATCAATTTGGCGCTTAGCATGGGGTAAATTTGGTGCAGATTAAACATCTCCTAGTAATTGTGTGATTTCCCGGTACAGGACATGGTCCTGTACTACATTTAAGCCCTGTCAGGTTGAGTCCCTCAGTGACCTGGGGGCTCTACTGCAGTGTATCCCCTGCAATTATGATACTGTAATTTAATGTAAAAGGATTATAGTCAGTATGTCAATGTATAGTCAGTATAAAGGATCTGTGAGAGGTCATCTAAAGGACCTGTGAGATGTCACATGTTATGTTTATGTTACCCAGAGGGCACCAGTTTAACACATGACCCGCAGCTTGACCAATGGGCCTTGGCTTAGCCCCCCCTCTATATAAGGGGGCAGCCATTACAATTCTCTCTCTTATGCTCCCTGCTGTGCACAGACATTTTGGGGGGCAGGGGCTCAAGTAAAAAACAAACAGCACCTCTCATAAGTTAAAAAACATCTGTGAGGGCTCATACACATGGACAGATTTGATAGCAAACTCACAGTATGTTTCCCGCTACAAATGGGGGCGGACTCTTAATCTTAAAGGGGCAGGTACATAAAAAGGGCAGGGGCCCAAGCCCCCTTTTGAGCCTATGTGTGCACGTCCCTGCTGAGGAACAGTCAAGATCAGATGTCTCAGTGCTAGTGTCCAGCACCTGGAAAGCCTCAAATCTACAGTCATTCCACGTAAGTCAAGTATATGTCTGCTGTCACTGCCTACAGTCTAGCCAAACCTAAAGTCAAGCATCTAAAGTCTTACAAGTATAATTGGTCCCAGCAAGCTGCGAGGTCTTTCTCTGTTCCTGGCCACCTCTCTGGGATTCTGGCCTAGCTGTGAAGACAATAACACCTATCTGACCTCAGTAAAGCCTCCGTTAAACCATAACCTGGTTGTGGACTCTCCTTTCACTGCCTAGCAATTGGAATAGCAGAGATACCATTCGTGTGGTATCGGTACCCAAAAACCACTCTGGTGTCACGCACATTAGGGGTTAACAACACCTTGCCACTGGGGTTAATACCACCTTGCCCCCCTCCACCTACACTGCTACACCCGTGGTCCTGCCATCACTGTGGGTCACCACAATTGCTCTATACAGACACTTTTTTAAGTCTGAGTTGGGGTTGCGCATTTTAAGGTCTGTTTGCGCCAGTTATAGTAAATTCATAACAAATGCATATACAAATACAAAAAATTGACTATTGTAGAAAATTGGACTATTGTAGTAAATTTCTGAATTCATCTTTTAATCTTAGGGATTGTGGAGGCCTAGTGTCTACTCAAATCCTATGCCATTCAGACACTATATGGTCTCCTCATGCTACCAACATCTCCACGCTGTGTCATTCAGCCATTATATGGTCTCTTCATGCTTCAGCCACCTTCAGGCTGTACCATTCAGACACTATATGGGCTCCTTATGCTTTCCCCACCTCCAGGCTGTGTCAGTCAGCCAATATATCGTTTTCTGATGCTGCTGGAACTGGGATATTAACTCCAAATATGTTATCGTAGCACTAGCTAACATAAATGCTTAATTGAGATTTCAACATTGATCTTTCAATGTAAGGGGTTATGAAACCCTCTTGGGTACTACTGATGCCTGCTCCTGACGTTCCAGAAACTACTTGGCTTACTGATGCTTCTGGCCTTGGGCCTCAAACTTTTGGATGTTTAGCACTAGCTAAATACATGCTTAATAGAAATTTCAACATTGGTCTTTCAATGTAAGGGGTTATGAAACCCTTGGGTGTACTGCTGATGCCTGCGCCTGACTGTTCCTGTGTCTTTCAGGAACAACTTAGCTTACCGATGCTTCCGGGCTTAGGCCTTACATTTTTGGATGGTAGCACTAGCTAACATGCATCTTTAATAGAGATTTCAACAATAACCTTTTAATGTTAGGGGTTGTTAACCCCTCTTGTGTACTCATGCTGCTTCCTGCTCCACTCTGTGTGTTTCAGGAACTACTTGGCTTACTGTTGCTGCTGGGCCTGGGCCAAAAAATGTTTTGATGGTAGCACTAGCTAACATACATCTTCAATAGAGATTTCAACATTCCAATTATCTTTTAATCTTAGGGGTTGTAATTTTTTCAGGACTGAGGCCCTTTGGCCGTCAACGTTATATTACCTGTGGAATTATCACAAGAATACAATTAAACATGTTGGAGCAATAGCAATGAACCATAACTGATTAAATGAAACATTCATACTTTCATAATCAGGGGGGGTACTGAGAGGCAAGGGTTGGAACAGGTGGTATCTCGCCAGCTCGATGCTCGCCAGAATGGGTAATGTAAACATTTTATTTTCACATCAAATTACATTAAATATGACATAAAAGATCTCTTTATCCTCTTTAATTTTGACACCTTATGGTCTCCCTGCTGCCACATGGACGCTCTGCAGCAGTGATTCTAATGGCAATGCCAGTAATCTGCATGTCATAATAAATAACACTATGATTTCAGTAACCCAGTTCTACACCCCTATTGGAGCTATCTTTAGGCCAGAAATAGCCATTTTTAATACAGTTTCACCACAAATTTATTTGACCCGAAACAAACTTTTCGAAAAAAAAATTGCAAATCAGCCGAACCAAATTTTTGAAAAGTTTGCTCATCTGTAGTGCCAAACCCTTGTTTTGTACCAGTAACCCTGGTTTTTATCCGGTTGTTTCTAGGACTACGGTCCTAGACCAATTTAAACAATTGGTGGACCGTGAGCTTCTTAATTTACATAGGAGGGTAATGAATGACACAATGGGGTCGCGCCAAAACCTAACACAACAAGAACTTGGAGCCTTAAACGAACTCTGCAAATCGGATGACTTAGTCGTCCGACAGGCCGACAAAGGTTGCACAATAGTTACCCTCGACAAAGGCCTGTATTGAAAATGAAATGCGAAAATGCTTAGGGATACATACAGGCCTCTGCTGAGTGATCCAACTGCCGTATTCAAGATACATCTTAACCTTGACCATGGTGGACCTAAAGGGAGCTGAGTATATTTATGTACAACATCCAGCGTCCCCCATATTCCATTCTTTGCCCAAGGTCCACAAAGAGGTCTTTCATCTTCTATGAGGCCCATTGTAGCCGGCATCTCCTCCCTCAATGAGCGCCTGTGCGCATGGGTTGATTTCATGCTACAGCCCCTCATAGAGGAGATGCCCGGCTAAATTAAAGCGTACCCGTCAGATCCAACAAAAAAACTTTTTTTTATATATATATATCACTCAGTACCTAATCCTGACCATGTACATCTAATGTTTATGTGTCTAGCATCTTTATTTTTTCTTTTTTTATTACACTTTTAATTTAGCTCACTAGTCTGAATTCCTCTCAAACGGAGGGGGCGTGGCCTCACTGTGCAGGTCTCCGCCCCCTACCTTAGTATGCTGTCTGCTCACATCTCCCCTAGCATTAGCAAAACTACAACTCCCAGCTTGTCCTCACTGACAGTAGCGGGACACAAGCTGACAGTGGGAGGATTTTTCTTACAGCTGTGAGCCCTGCGCTCACAGCTGTCAATCAAGGAAGTGTGTCCATGACATAGGTGATGATGCATGGAAACAGCAGCACTACTATGTGTCCAAGCAGGCAGGGGAGGGGGGCAGTTGTTCAACTGCCTTTTTCAGTATGAAATACTGAAAATTTTCTAATGAAAGCAAATGCAAAACCTATTGGTTATACATGCTTTACAACATATCAAAAGATTTTGTATCTGACAATGTCCATTTAAGGACACAGGTCATGGCCTATCCATGTTTGCAACCATTGCATTGCAGAGGGATTTGGTTTGGCTAACTGCCAATGTTACATCTCTATATTCAGTTTTTCCTCCCGATCAGACGGCAGTGGCTCTCATCTGGTTCCTCCACACATATTAGGGCTACTCCGGTGCTCTGCAGGAATTCATCATTGAGGTTTTGGGTTATTTGCTTACACATAATTTTTTTTATGTTTGACAATGATTTCTTCCTGCAGACTACCGGAGTGTCTATGGGGGTGAACTTTAAACCTGTTTTCAAGTAGGGGTACCGGTGTGTCTTGAGACGAGCACCTACTATAGGCCAACAGATCTTACCTAGCCTTTTCTTTTCCAAGAGAACTGGAGCTCCAGCATGGATGAGAAATGTAGGATCATTTAAATGAGTCGGTGCGCATGTTGCAACATTATGTGGATATCAAGTGAATTTTGTTCCTCCACAAGGGGAGACGTGTACAAAATCAAGCAGTACATGAACTGTAATACCTCATTTGTTGTATACCTGGTGATGTGCCAAGATTGTAATGTACAGTATGTGGGCTGTACGATCTGCCCACTAAAAACAAGAATTAGAAAACATCTATCTGATGTCAAACATTTAATTCTCAGCACGTCTCCATAGTTAGTCACCACTGCTCTGAGAGGCATGATGGAAGTTTTGCTAATCTTGTACTCAAAGGAATAGAAAGGGTTTGAGCTCCAATCAGAGGAGTTGACCACAGGAGGAAGTTATTAGACAGGAAGGTATTTTGGATCATGCGGCTCGACAGCAGATTTCCAGCAGGATTAAATAAAGGACAAGATGTCATACTCCACTATTGAGCAGCATTGTCCATCATACTTCACTTTCTTCTTTCTTTTTACGATATCTATGCTTATATTCTATGCTTCCTCCATGTTGACTTTCCCTTTAGCCATATGCCCACTCATATGTTTCCTATTCTTCTAATGGTTCACTTAAATATATATTTTTGGGCTTTCTTTGATTCTATATTGGTTTTCTTTGCTGTAAGTTTTTTTTTATTGTTATATTTTTCTATCTGATATTTACCATCGTAAATTTCTCCAAATAAATGTACAACAGGGATGCACATTCTGAATATTGATCATGATCAGTGCCATGATTATATAATATTATTATGGATGAGTGAATTGAATCTGACAAATCTGAATTTGTTACGAATTTCAGGAAAAATTTGATTTGCAACGAATGTGAATATCGCCACGATTTGATCACTCCATTTAACTCCATATAGTGGGATTGGCATCTAAAATGGCAGATCCACATGTAAGGACATGGGGCAAGAAATCCTGGGAAGGCGGGAACAAGGGTCGGCGGGATTACTTTGAATCACATTCAGCATGCAGCCTATCAATAGCCACCCCTGTGATGTCAAAGCCCTATATAATCGGCAGCCATCTTGTGGCAAGTCACATCAGCGTTCTATTACAGAGAGAGAGGGACAGACAGCAATGTGTGTGGCACAGAAAAGCATTTTTATAGCAGCGATTCACCTCCCAGTCACATCAGCATTCTATTGCAGAGAGAGAGGGACAGAGAGCAGTGTGTTGTACAGAAAAGCTTTTTAACAGCAGCGATTCACCTCAAGCCCAAATTCACCCTAAAAACACTGATAGGGAAGGGAGCGAGATGGTGAGAGAAAGTGCAATTTTGGGTGTAGTACACAGCGACTGTGTGCTGCAGCACTGGTGTGTACAACAACTGAAAAGCTAATAGTAGCCAGCCAGATAGGGTGAGCAGAGCACTAAAAGCGTATTGTCCTCTATTATTTGTAACATGTGCGTACATCTAAGTGGTGTACCATTTTCTTCCTGTTAAAGTCGGGGCTAGATACTGTGAAAGGCCAGGCAAAAGAACACACCTGCTGGTGTTGTAGACGAAAAACTGTTTTAAGTGTACTAAAGCGCATTGTCCTCCCCTTATAAGTGCATACTACATATGTACATCAAAGTGGTGTACCATTTTGTTCCTGTTAAAATCTTATGGGCCCAGATAACGTGAAAGTCCAGCCAAAAGAACACACCTGCTGGTGTTGTAGACAAATACTGTTTTAAGCATACTGGAGCGCATTGTTCTCCCCTCATAAGTGCATACCACATACCTACATCTAAGTGGTGTACCATTTTGCTCCTGGTAAAGTCTAAAGGGCCTAGAAACTGTGAAAGGCCAGCCAAAAGTACACATCTGCTGGTGTTATAGACTAATACTGTTTTAAGCATACTGAAGAATATTGTCCTCCCCTCATAAGTGCCTACCACATACATACATACATCTAAGTGATCTACCATTTTGTTCCTGTTAAAGTCTAAAGGGCCTAGATACTGTGAAAGTACAGCCAAAAGTACACACCTGCTGGTGTTGTAGACAAATACGGTTTTAAGCGTATTGGAGCGCATTGTCCTCCCCTCATAAGTGCATACTACATACGTACATCTAAGTGGTGTACCATTTTGTTCCTGTTAAAGTATAAAGGGCCTAGAAACTGTGAAAGGCCAGCCAAATGTACACATCTGCTGGTGTTTTAGACTAATACTGTTTTAAGCATACTGGAGCGCATTGTCCTCCCCTGATAAGTGCGTACCACATATGTACACCTAAGTGGTGTACCATTTTGTTCCTGGTAAAGTCTTAAGGGCCTAGATACTGTGAAAGGCCAGCCAAAAGTACACACCTACTGGTGTTGTAGACAAATACTGTTTTAATAGTAGTGGAGCGTATTGTACTCCCCTCATATACGCACTAAGTATGTCAGGCAGAGAAGTGCCAGGATGTGCACAGAGGAGTGGCAGAGGCCTAAATTCATCAGGCAGAGGTCACAGCAGACTAGGGGCAAGTGTTAGCAGGAGTCACTGTGAGAGGCCTGAGCTCCTGGTATCAGCTAGCAGTCTTGTCTTGACCAGCAACCCATCTGCCGTCATTGATTGGTTAACACGGTCATCCACTTCATCACAAGTGAAATCTGACACCCCCAGTCAACAGTCGGTGGGTCCCTCAGACACAACCCTCAGTTGGCATTGCCTGGGAGCAGTCCCTGTCCTCCCATTACCTCTGTCCTATGCTGTTCCCTCCATCACAGAATTATCTTATGCTGTGGGTTCAGCTCCACTATTTAGTGAGGAGGATCTACAAGAGGACAGTCATCACCTACTGCCCAGCCAAGAAGTGGAGGAGACATCTGCCGCTCCCTATGCAAGTAGTGACGAGGAGAGTGGCGTGGGAGGTGGTGTTTGTGAGCGTTCAGGCTCCTGAAGCAGACACTGTTGAGGAACCTGAGGAGGACATCAGTGATGTACAGACACAACTTGATGATGATGAAGCCAATCAATCGCACTTGGGAGCTAGGTGCAGAAGGGGCTTCATCCTCATCAGGAGAAGTGGGTTGAAGGTTGCCCGTGAGGCAGCAGCTGAGGTAGCATGGTTTGCAGTCAGCATGGTGGCAGAAGTGGAAAGTCTGTAGCCAAACGTGTCCAGGGTAGACCACCTGCTTTGCGGCCGCCTACCTTCTCAGGAGGTAGTGGAACAGTGGTTCCTGGAGTTGGCGTCAGTAGCAGGCAATCAGTGCGGACTGTTGGTGGGATAATCAGCTACTCGGCAGTGTGGCAGTCTTTCATCAAGCATCCGGAGGTTGTTAACCTGGCCACATGCAAGATGTGTCGGCAGAAGGTGAAGCGTGGCCAGGGTCCCAATGTTGGCACCACGGCCCTGCATCAACGTATGCCGCTACACCATAAAGCGGCCTGGTAGAACCGGGGCTCCAATGTGGTGGTCCAGCCTGCTGCATCACCCAGTGGCACGCCGCTCCCTGTTTTAGCCATCCAAGGCTCCACCACCTCAGCCGAAGGGAGCTGTGTGTCATACCCATCTTTTATCGCTCCAGATGCTTCTGCTCCTCCTACTTCGAGTCAGTCATTCTGCCAGCAATCCATCGGTGTAGCCATGTCCAAGAGACAACAGCATGCGCCCACTCATCCAACGGCACAGAAGCTGAATGTGATTCTTTCCAAGTTGCTGTTGCTGCAGTCCCTCCCTTTTCAAGGGGTGGACTCTGCACCTTTCAGAGAACTGATGGCTTGTGCCGAGCCGAGCTGGAGAGTCTATGTCACAGGGTCACTTTCAGGACTCCTGATGCTGCTGATGCCAGCTTCAGGGTGTCTCATATTGCCACCATATGTCTCCTCATGCTGATGCCAGCTCCAGGCTGTCTCCTTCTGCCACCATATGTTCTCCTTATGCTGCCGCCAACTACAGGCTGTGTCATTCAGCCGCTATTTGTTCTCCTCATGCTTCCGCCATCTCCAGGCTGTGTTGCTTTACCACCACATTGTCTCCTCATGCTGCTGGCACATTAAATAAAACATTTTAGGTTCATCTATTTGAAATCTTCAATTTAAATGTTAAAAAATATCTTTAATCTTTTTAATTGTGAGGCCCTATGGTCTCATCAGGCTGTTGCCACCTCCTGCTGGGTAATGGAACCACTATATGGTCTCCTCATGCTGCCACCACCTCCAGGCTGTGTCATTCAACCACCGAATGGTCTTCTCATGCTGCTGCCAACTCCAGGTTGTGTCATTCAGCCACTATATGGTCTGCTCTTGTTGTCGCCAACTACAGGCTGTGTCACTGTACCACCCTGTGGTCTCCTCATGCTGCTGGCACATTAAATAAAACTTTTTAAGTTCATCTATTTGAAATCTTCAATTTGAATGTTAAAAAATATCTTGAATCTTTTTTCAATTGTAAGGCCCTATGGTCTCGTTGTCACGATTCGGCTTACGGGTTGTGGATCTGCTGTGTCAGCGAGGGATTGGCGTGGACCATGCTAGTGGACCGGTTCTAAGAGGCTACTGGTTTTCACCAGAGCCCGCCGCAAGGCGGGATGGTCTTGCTGCGGCAGTAGCAACCAGGTCGTATCCACTAGCAACGGCTCAACCTCACTGACTGCTGAGAAGGCGTGGGACAGAAGGACAAGGCAGAGGCAAGGTCAGACGTAGCAGAAGGTCGGGGGCAGGCGGCAAGGTTCGTAGTCAGGATGGATAGCAGAAGTTCAGGTACACAGGCTTTGGACACACTAAACGCTTTCACTGGCACAAGGCAACAAGATCCGGCAAGGGAGTGCATGGGAGGAGATCAGATATAGCCAGGGAGCAGGTGGAAGCCAATTAAGCTAATTGGGCCAGGCACCAATCATTGGTGCACTGGCCCTTTAAGTCTCAGAGAGCTGGCGCGCGCGCGCCCTAGAGAGCGGAGCCGCGCGCGCCAGCACATGACAGCAGGGGACCGGGACGGGTAAGTGACCTGGGATGCGATTCGCGAGCGGGCGCGTCCCGCTGTGCGAATCGCATCCCCGACGGCCATGACAGTGCAGCGCTCCCGGTCAGCGGGACTGACCGGGGAGCTGCAGGGAGAAAGACGCCATGAGCGCTCCGGGGAGGAGCGGGGACCCGGAGCGCTAGGCGTAACAGTACCCCCCCCCTTAGGTCTCCCCTTTTTTTTGTCCGGTGACTGCCTCCCCTGGGATGAGGACACCGGGAAAGAATGGATGGTTTCCTCAATGGCAGGCAGTACAGCAGGAGTAGGAATGGGGAGGGAGGGCAGAGGGTGAAGTTTGGCACGGGGCAGGGAGACACAAGGACGGGAGCCATGAGGGGACACAGAGGCTTGCCTGACGGGACTGGGAGGGGGGGAGAGGCACTTCCTGTGGCAGGCAGAGTCCCAGTACTTGATCTCCCCGGTGGTCCAATCAAGGGTGGGCGAATGAAGCCGGAGCCATGGCAGACCGAGGAGGACCTCAGAGGTACAGCTGGGGAGAACGAAGAGCTCAATCCTCTCGAGGTGGGGTCCAATAGACATGAGGAGGGGTTCTGTGCGGTAACGCACGGTGCAGTCCAATCTGGCTCCGTTGACCGCGGAAATGTAGAGCGGCTTGACGAGACGGGTCACCGGGATGCTGAATTTATTCACAAAGGACTCCAATATAAAATTTCCAGAGGCACCAGAGTCCAAGCAGGCCACGGCTGAGAGGGAGGAGTTGGCTGAAGAAGAGATCCGCACGGGCACCGTGAGACGTGGAGAAGCAGACTTAGAGCCAAGAGACGCCACACCCACGTGAGCTGGGTGCGTGCGTGCGTTTCCCAGGCGTGGAGGACGGATAGGGCAATCCACCAAGAAATGCTCGGTACTGGCACAGTAAAGACAGAGATTTTCTTCTCTACGGCGATTCCTTTCTTCCTGGGTCAGGCGAGACCGATCCACTTGCATGGCCTCCTCGGCGGGAGGCCCAGGCGTAGACTGCAAAGGATGCTGTGGGAGAGGTGCCCAGAGATCTAAGTCTTTTTCCTGGCGGAGCTCTTGGTGTCGCTCAGAAAAACGCATGTCAATGCGGGTAGCCAAATGGATGAGTTCTTGGAGGTTGGCAGGAATCTCTCGTGCGGCCAGCACATCCTTGATGCTACTGGATAGGCCTTTTTTAAAGGTCGCGCAGAGAGCCTCGTTATTCCATGATAACTCGGAAGCAAGAGTACGAAATTGGATGGCGTACTCGCCCACTGAAGAATTACCCTGGACCAGGTTCAACAGGGCAGTCTCGGCAGAAGAAGCTCGGGCTGGTTCCTCGAAGACACTCCGGAGTTCAGCGAAGAAGGCCTGGACTGAGGCTGTGGCAGGATCATTGCGGTCCCAGAGCGGTGTGGCCCAAGACAAGGCCTTTCCTGAAAGAAGGCTTACTACGAACGCCACCTTAGACCGTTCTGTAGGAAACAAGTCCGACAACATCTCCATATGCAGGGAACACTGAGACAAAAATCCTCGGCAGAGTTTAGAGTCCCCATCAAATTTGTCCGGCAGGGACAAGCGGAGGTTAGGAGCGGCCACTCGCTGCGGAGGAGGTGCAGGAGCTGGCGGAGGAGATGGTTGCTTCTGTAGCAGAGGCAGAAGTTGCTGTAACATGGCGGTCAACTGCGACAGCTGCTGTCCTTGTTGGGCAATTTGCTGCGATTGCTGAGCGAACACCGTGGTAAGGTCAGCGAGACTTGGCAGCGGCACCTCAGCGGGATCCATGGCCGGATCTACTGTCACGATTCGGCTTACGGGTTGTGGATCCGCTGTGTCAGCGAGGGATTGGCGTGGACCGTGCTAGTGGACCGGTTCTAAGAGGCTACTGGTTTTCACCAGAGCCCGCCGCAAGGCGGGATGGTCTTGCTGCGGCAGTAGCAACCAGGTCGTATCCACTAGCAACGGCTCAACCTCACTGACTGCTGAGAAGGCGTGGGACAGAAGGACAAGGCAGAGGCAAGGTCAGACGTAGCAGAAGGTCGGGGGCAGGCGGCAAGGTTCGTAGTCAGGATGGATAGCAGAAGTTCAGGTACACAGGCTTTGGACACACTAAACGCTTTCACTGGCACAAGGCAACAAGATCCGGCAAGGGAGTGCATGGGAGGAGATCAGATATAGCCAGGGAGCAGGTGGAAGCCAATTAAGCTAATTGGGCCAGGCACCAATCATTGGTGCACTGGCCCTTTAAGTCTCAGAGAGCTGGCGCACGCGCGCCCTAGAGAGCGGAGCCGCGCGCGCCAGCACATGACAGCAGGGGACCGGGACGGGTAAGTGACCTGGGATGCGATTCGCGAGCGGGCGCGTCCCGCTGTGCGAATCGCATCCCCGACGGCCATGACAGTGCAGCGCTCCCGGTCAGCGGGACTGACCGGGGAGCTGCAGGGAGAAAGACGCCATGAGCGCTCCGGAGAGGAGCGGGGACCCGGAGCGCTAGGCGTAACACTCGTCAGGCTGTTGCCACCTCCAGGTTGGATCATTCAGCCAGTATATGGTCTCCTCATGCTGCCACCACCTCGACGCTGTGTCATTCAGCCACTATATGGTCTCCTCATGCTTCCGCCACCTGCACACTGTGTCATTCAGCCACTATATGGTCTCCTCATGCTGCCGCTGCCTCCAAGCTGTGTCATTCAGCCACTATATGGTCTCCTCATACTGATGCCACCTCCAGGCTCTGTCATTGTGCCGCTGTGCGACAGTAATTCTAATAGCGACGCCTGTAATCTGCATGCCATACTGAATAACAGTATTATTTCACTAACCAAGCACACACCCTATGCGTGTTACAGCAAGGCAAAGTGTCCCACACCCCTATAGAGGCTATCTGTAGGCCAGAAATAGCCATATTTAATACAGATTTGCCGCGAATAAATTCGGACCGAACCAAATTTTTTCATGAAATTCAGCGAATCGGCCGAATCAAATTTTTAAAAATTTCACTCATTTCTAATTATTATTATTACTATTATGAATATTTTTAGCAATAATATTTTTTTTTGGGCCACATTTGTCTTTGTTCCATGGCACTTCCGTGTATTGTATTCAGCCTGTGTTTTAATTAAATACTCTTGCTTTCATTTATATATTCTCCTTGAGGATATTTTAAATGGATTATTTGAAGACCTTTTATTATTTTAACATTTGATTCTTATTCACATGTATGGTATCTTTACAACAATATATGTGAGTTTCCCTCCCCTATAAGAGCAACCCAAGACTCTAAACCTATGTCAGTACGATTAAGATAGCTGAGGTGATCGAAACACGTCACTGTATATTCTTATCCATGTGTTTTGCTGCAACAGAGCTACTTTGCCAAGATAAAAACTTCAGATCATGGCACAATAAATGAGCCCTCCTACATCCCCTTATATGAAAAAAATAAAATTGCTATAGGAGTCAGAAGAGGACAATATTAAGCTTACTCATTATCCTACAAAAAGTTCAAATATTTTTTCTGTTGCAGAAAATCTGGTCTGCCATACAGGTTGGTCTTCTCAAAGAGGTGGTTTCAGGAGAGATTTCACTGTACATTCTATATATTCTAAAGGTTAATATGTAGGCATGGTTTCTACTATCTTCTCCTCTTTTTATGAACCCTTTCTTTCCCTAAGAAACATGAAAGGGCAACCTTTGTAAACATTGTGACCTCTATCATTATCTGATTATTACTATGCGTGCATTCCTCTTATTCTATATTATTAGATATCAGAGTATTCCAGGAATTGACTTTTTAGTTATATACATGATAGTTACAACACAGTAGAAATAGGAACATCATAGGGGGACATTATTTATGTAAAGAAAGAGAAGAAGCTGCAAAACAGCATCTTATTATCCTGTCAGGGAGTCAGATGCTGATTGCTGACCATGCTTCTCAGCTGGTGGGAAACATAACAACAATACTTCTTGTAAGTGTCTTCCCATGTGTACATGAAGTGTATCCAGTGGTACGGCATTCATTTTAGGACATCATCAGTCCTAAACTCAGCCTTAACTCAGTCCCGCCTACTCCCTTGCACCAATCGCCGTCAGTCGTCGGCCTCAAATCCGTCCCCTGTTAGGCGAAACAGCATCCCGCCTCCTCCCTCACACCAATTTCCATCATCCTTCAGCCACAACTCCCTTGTCCAAAATGCCATCATGCCTCAGGCGATTCTCCCTCAGACGCAACTTCCTGCCGAAACTGCAACAGAGTCAAAACAGTGAAACTTGCATGTGTACTACAGACACTACATGTGCTACAGAGTCTGTATAGCAGAGTCGACACTGAATAGCATGTACAGGAGAACCCGTGGAGCAGAGAGCCGACACTGACTTGGTTCTGCTATACGGCAGGAAGGTTTTTCCTCTGAGGGATGACAGAGTTTTGGATATGAGAGTTTCGGATGACAGAGGAGGGAGAAGGGAGTTGCAGCTGATGCCTGATGAAGATTGGTCCGATGGAGGAAGCAGGACGCTGTTTCACCTGACGTGGGACGGAGTTACGGCTGATGACTGACTATGTCCTAAAATCAAAACCGAAAGACCAGGGAGTCAGGAGTTTGTCTGGCGCGGAGAGGAACCATCAGGCAGCCAAGTAAAATCAATGGATTTATTAGATGCAACGCGTTTCGCTGCACATGCACAGCTTCATCAGGCATGACAAGAGAAGGCTGGTAACAGATATATATACCTCCAGGAATTAACCATTAGAGTACTTTTTGAAAGAGTTGTTACATAAAATTACAAATCCACATATGAATGTGACAATGTATGAAAAATATATAAATAGATATAAATAAATATAAATATCACAACTGACCAGAGGGTGATGTATGAACACTATTTAGAGAAAGTGAAATACTAAATAGTGTTCATACATCACCCTCTGGTCAGTTACGATTTGTTTTACCGCACTGTTTATTTTTCATTTAATAATGCAGTGATATACAAATCAATTTTTTACTCTTTTGAACTAACATACATAGCACCTTATAGGTCCTTATTCTTTTATAATTATATATATTAAAATAATATCCAACTTGCGTTGTTGAATGCCGCACCGGTGACTAGGTGGTGTGATTGCTTGAGTCCCTTGTGGTGGTATATTCGCACCACATGCGATAATTGTATTATATATATATATATATATATATATATATATATATATATATATATATATGTTTATATGATTCCATTGTGCTTTTACATTATTGTTTCATTGTGATTTTTGTGACTTTTGTCTATTTATATTTATTTATATCTATTTATATATTTTTCATACATTGTCACATTCATATGTGGATTTGTAATTTTATGTAACAACTCTTTCAAAAAGTACTCTAATGGTTAATTCCTGGAGGTATATATATCTGTTACCAGCCTTCTCTTGTCATGCCTTATGAAGCTGCGCATGCGCAGCAAAACGCGTTGCATCTAATAAATCCATTGATTTTACTTGGCTGCCTGATGGTTCCTCTCTGCGCCAGACAAACTCCTGACTCCCTGGTCTTTCGGTTTTGATTTTACTCTTACCCAGGAGGGCTGCAGTGGACCTTCTTCTTTACTTCTTCTGCACTTTACCTTGTTGTGTGTGGGCGCAAAACCAACTTTGGTAAGCGGCTTGGGAATTACCGTCCCCTACCCCCACCAACAAGATCTACTGATCCCGCACATGAGGCACCTTCCTCCCTCTCTCTATGTCCTAAAATGGACACCGTACAGTGGAGCATATAATTTTCAGTGGCGCTATAGGTGGCTAGGAAGATAGATACCATGATAATAAAAAATATATATATTAATATACATTAATCAACAATTTATTAATCTGGAAATTCTGCTAATATAGCAAACAATCTTCAGTAATGATATGGAGTCATGTGACAACTGACTGGTGAATGAAGGGTGATTTGCTAAAAATAAGAGGGTAAGTGAATCATGAAATAGCTGAGAAAAGGATGTGCTTGAAGTAGTTTTCAAGGTTTATATACATTTATAGAATTATTCAGCTATACAATTTTTTATCATTTATCATGCTTTGGTAAACGAGTTCTGAAGGCATTTTTTTTTCTTAAATTTTGCTTATGTGCTACATATTTATCATACTAACACGCGGTTGATAAATTTGGAGCACATAAGAAAAACACAAAAATCGCAGGTGAGACCTTTTTGAGACTTTTTTAGATTTGCTCACATGAGGGAGTTTTGTACTCCAAGTCAGACCTGGAGTTGACTTGCACCTTTTTTAAAGGCGTTTGCGAGGGTATTTTTTGCCTGCATGTGACACTAGCATATCATAAGTATGTGACCACTGCAAAGTGAAAACTGAAAATTGCTTAGATAAGGCTGTTTGTAACTTTTTGCTTACCGCCCGGAGTAAGCTGGTTTTCTGGTTTTCACCAGAGCCCGCCGCAAGGCGGGATGGTCTTGCTGCGGCAGTAGCAACCAGGTCGTATCCACTAGCAACGGCTCAACCTCACTGACTGCTGAGAAGGCGTGGGACAGAAGGACAAGGCAGAGGCAAGGTCAGACGTAGCAGAAGGTCGGGGGCAGGCGGCAAGGTTCGTAGTCAGGATGGATAGCAGAAGTTCAGGTACACAGGCTTTGGACACACTAAACGCTTTCACTGGCACAAGGCAACAAGATCCGGCAAGGGAGTGCATGGGAGGAGATCAGATATAGCCAGGGAGCAGGTGGAAGCCAATTAAGCTAATTGGGCCAGGCACCAATCATTGGTGCACTGGCCCTTTAAGTCTCAGAGAGCTGGCGCGCGCGCGCCCTAGAGAGCGGAGCCGCGCGCGCCAGCACATGACAGCAGGGGACCGGGACGGGTAAGTGACCTGGGATGCGATTCGCGAGCGGGCGCGTCCCGCTGTGCGAATCGCATCCCCGACGGCCATGACAGTGCAGCGCTCCCGGTCAGCGGGACTGACCGGGGAGCTGCAGGGAGAAAGACGCCATGAGCGCTCCGGGGAGGAGCGGGGACCCGGAGCGCTAGGCGTAACAGTACCCCCCCCCTTAGGTCTCCCCTTTTTTTTGTCCGGTGACTGCCTCCCCTGGGATGAGGACACCGGGAAAGAATGGATGGTTTCCTCAATGGCAGGCAGTACAGCAGGAGTAGGAATGGGGAGGGAGGGCAGAGGGTGAAGTTTGGCACGGGGCAGGGAGACACAAGGACGGGAGCCATGAGGGGACACAGAGGCTTGCCTGACGGGACTGGGAGGGGGGGAGAGGCACTTCCTGTGGCAGGCAGAGTCCCAGTACTTGATCTCCCCGGTGGTCCAATCAAGGGTGGGCGAATGAAGCCGGAGCCATGGCAGACCGAGGAGGACCTCAGAGGTACAGCTGGGGAGAACGAAGAGCTCAATCCTCTCGAGGTGGGGTCCAATAGACATGAGGAGGGGTTCTGTGCGGTAACGCACGGTGCAGTCCAATCTGGCTCCGTTGACCGCGGAAATGTAGAGCGGCTTGACGAGACGGGTCACCGGGATGCTGAATTTATTCACAAAGGACTCCAATATAAAATTTCCAGAGGCACCAGAGTCCAAGCAGGCCACGGCTGAGAGGGAGGAGTTGGCTGAAGAAGAGATCCGCACGGGCACCGTGAGACGTGGAGAAGCAGACTTAGAGCCAAGAGACGCCACACCCACGTGAGCTGGGTGCGTGCGTGCGTTTCCCAGGCGTGGAGGACGGATAGGGCAATCCACCAAGAAATGCTCGGTACTGGCACAGTAAAGACAGAGATTTTCTTCTCTACGGCGATTCCTTTCTTCCTGGGTCAGGCGAGACCGATCCACTTGCATGGCCTCCTCGGCGGGAGGCCCAGGCGTAGACTGCAAAGGATGCTGTGGGAGAGGTGCCCAGAGATCTAAGTCTTTTTCCTGGCGGAGCTCTTGGTGTCGCTCAGAAAAACGCATGTCAATGCGGGTAGCCAAATGGATGAGTTCTTGGAGGTTGGCAGGAATCTCTCGTGCGGCCAGCACATCCTTGATGCTACTGGATAGGCCTTTTTTAAAGGTCGCGCAGAGAGCCTCGTTATTCCATGATAACTCGGAAGCAAGAGTACGAAATTGGATGGCGTACTCGCCCACTGAAGAATTACCCTGGACCAGGTTCAACAGGGCAGTCTCGGCAGAAGAAGCTCGGGCTGGTTCCTCGAAGACACTCCGGAGTTCAGCGAAGAAGGCCTGGACTGAGGCTGTGGCAGGATCATTGCGGTCCCAGAGCGGTGTGGCCCAAGACAAGGCCTTTCCTGAAAGAAGGCTTACTACGAACGCCACCTTAGACCGTTCTGTAGGAAACAAGTCCGACAACATCTCCATATGCAGGGAACACTGAGACAAAAATCCTCGGCAGAGTTTAGAGTCCCCATCAAATTTGTCCGGCAGGGACAAGCGGAGGTTAGGAGCGGCCACTCGCTGCGGAGGAGGTGCAGGAGCTGGCGGAGGAGATGGTTGCTTCTGTAGCAGAGGCAGAAGTTGCTGTAACATGGCGGTCAACTGCGACAGCTGCTGTCCTTGTTGGGCAATTTGCTGCGATTGCTGAGCGAACACCGTGGTAAGGTCAGCGAGACTTGGCAGCGGCACCTCAGCGGGATCCATGGCCGGATCTACTGTCACGATTCGGCTTACGGGTTGTGGATCCGCTGTGTCAGCGAGGGATTGGCGTGGACCGTGCTAGTGGACCGGTTCTAAGAGGCTACTGGTTTTCACCAGAGCCCGCCGCAAGGCGGGATGGTCTTGCTGCGGCAGTAGCAACCAGGTCGTATCCACTAGCAACGGCTCAACCTCACTGACTGCTGAGAAGGCGTGGGACAGAAGGACAAGGCAGAGGCAAGGTCAGACGTAGCAGAAGGTCGGGGGCAGGCGGCAAGGTTCGTAGTCAGGATGGATAGCAGAAGTTCAGGTACACAGGCTTTGGACACACTAAACGCTTTCACTGGCACAAGGCAACAAGATCCGGCAAGGGAGTGCATGGGAGGAGATCAGATATAGCCAGGGAGCAGGTGGAAGCCAATTAAGCTAATTGGGCCAGGCACCAATCATTGGTGCACTGGCCCTTTAAGTCTCAGAGAGCTGGCGCGCGCGCGCCCTAGAGAGCGGAGCCGCGCGCGCCAGCACATGACAGCAGGGGACCGGGACGGGTAAGTGACCTGGGATGCGATTCGCGAGCGGGCGCGTCCCGCTGTGCGAATCGCATCCCCGACGGCCATGACAGTGCAGCGCTCCCGGTCAGCGGGACTGACCGGGGAGCTGCAGGGAGAAAGACGCCATGAGCGCTCCGGAGAGGAGCGGGGACCCGGAGCGCTAGGCGTAACACTCGTCAGGCTGTTGCCACCTCCAGGTTGGATCATTCAGCCAGTATATGGTCTCCTCATGCTGCCACCACCTCGACGCTGTGTCATTCAGCCACTATATGGTCTCCTCATGCTTCCGCCACCTGCACACTGTGTCATTCAGCCACTATATGGTCTCCTCATGCTGCCGCTGCCTCCAAGCTGTGTCATTCAGCCACTATATGGTCTCCTCATACTGATGCCACCTCCAGGCTCTGTCATTGTGCCGCTGTGCGACAGTAATTCTAATAGCGACGCCTGTAATCTGCATGCCATACTGAATAACAGTATTATTTCACTAACCAAGCACACACCCTATGCGTGTTACAGCAAGGCAAAGTGTCCCACACCCCTATAGAGGCTATCTGTAGGCCAGAAATAGCCATATTTAATACAGATTTGCCGCGAATAAATTCGGACCGAACCAAATTTTTTCATGAAATTCAGCGAATCGGCCGAATCAAATTTTTAAAAATTTCACTCATTTCTAATTATTATTATTACTATTATGAATATTTTTAGCAATAATATTTTTTTTTGGGCCACATTTGTCTTTGTTCCATGGCACTTCCGTGTATTGTATTCAGCCTGTGTTTTAATTAAATACTCTTGCTTTCATTTATATATTCTCCTTGAGGATATTTTAAATGGATTATTTGAAGACCTTTTATTATTTTAACATTTGATTCTTATTCACATGTATGGTATCTTTACAACAATATATGTGAGTTTCCCTCCCCTATAAGAGCAACCCAAGACTCTAAACCTATGTCAGTACGATTAAGATAGCTGAGGTGATCGAAACACGTCACTGTATATTCTTATCCATGTGTTTTGCTGCAACAGAGCTACTTTGCCAAGATAAAAACTTCAGATCATGGCACAATAAATGAGCCCTCCTACATCCCCTTATATGAAAAAAATAAAATTGCTATAGGAGTCAGAAGAGGACAATATTAAGCTTACTCATTATCCTACAAAAAGTTCAAATATTTTTTCTGTTGCAGAAAATCTGGTCTGCCATACAGGTTGGTCTTCTCAAAGAGGTGGTTTCAGGAGAGATTTCACTGTACATTCTATATATTCTAAAGGTTAATATGTAGGCATGGTTTCTACTATCTTCTCCTCTTTTTATGAACCCTTTCTTTCCCTAAGAAACATGAAAGGGCAACCTTTGTAAACATTGTGACCTCTATCATTATCTGATTATTACTATGCGTGCATTCCTCTTATTCTATATTATTAGATATCAGAGTATTCCAGGAATTGACTTTTTAGTTATATACATGATAGTTACAACACAGTAGAAATAGGAACATCATAGGGGGACATTATTTATGTAAAGAAAGAGAAGAAGCTGCAAAACAGCATCTTATTATCCTGTCAGGGAGTCAGATGCTGATTGCTGACCATGCTTCTCAGCTGGTGGGAAACATAACAACAATACTTCTTGTAAGTGTCTTCCCATGTGTACATGAAGTGTATCCAGTGGTACGGCATTCATTTTAGGACATCATCAGTCCTAAACTCAGCCTTAACTCAGTCCCGCCTACTCCCTTGCACCAATCGCCGTCAGTCGTCGGCCTCAAATCCGTCCCCTGTTAGGCGAAACAGCATCCCGCCTCCTCCCTCACACCAATTTCCATCATCCTTCAGCCACAACTCCCTTGTCCAAAATGCCATCATGCCTCAGGCGATTCTCCCTCAGACGCAACTTCCTGCCGAAACTGCAACAGAGTCAAAACAGTGAAACTTGCATGTGTACTACAGACACTACATGTGCTACAGAGTCTGTATAGCAGAGTCGACACTGAATAGCATGTACAGGAGAACCCGTGGAGCAGAGAGCCGACACTGACTTGGTTCTGCTATACGGCAGGAAGGTTTTTCCTCTGAGGGATGACAGAGTTTTGGATATGAGAGTTTCGGATGACAGAGGAGGGAGAAGGGAGTTGCAGCTGATGCCTGATGAAGATTGGTCCGATGGAGGAAGCAGGACGCTGTTTCACCTGACGTGGGACGGAGTTACGGCTGATGACTGACTATGTCCTAAAATCAAAACCGAAAGACCAGGGAGTCAGGAGTTTGTCTGGCGCGGAGAGGAACCATCAGGCAGCCAAGTAAAATCAATGGATTTATTAGATGCAACGCGTTTCGCTGCACATGCACAGCTTCATCAGGCATGACAAGAGAAGGCTGGTAACAGATATATATACCTCCAGGAATTAACCATTAGAGTACTTTTTGAAAGAGTTGTTACATAAAATTACAAATCCACATATGAATGTGACAATGTATGAAAAATATATAAATAGATATAAATAAATATAAATATCACAACTGACCAGAGGGTGATGTATGAACACTATTTAGAGAAAGTGAAATACTAAATAGTGTTCATACATCACCCTCTGGTCAGTTACGATTTGTTTTACCGCACTGTTTATTTTTCATTTAATAATGCAGTGATATACAAATCAATTTTTTACTCTTTTGAACTAACATACATAGCACCTTATAGGTCCTTATTCTTTTATAATTATATATATTAAAATAATATCCAACTTGCGTTGTTGAATGCCGCACCGGTGACTAGGTGGTGTGATTGCTTGAGTCCCTTGTGGTGGTATATTCGCACCACATGCGATAATTGTATTATATATATATATATATATATATATATATATATATATATATGTTTATATGATTCCATTGTGCTTTTACATTATTGTTTCATTGTGATTTTTGTGACTTTTGTCTATTTATATTTATTTATATCTATTTATATATTTTTCATACATTGTCACATTCATATGTGGATTTGTAATTTTATGTAACAACTCTTTCAAAAAGTACTCTAATGGTTAATTCCTGGAGGTATATATATCTGTTACCAGCCTTCTCTTGTCATGCCTTATGAAGCTGCGCATGCGCAGCAAAACGCGTTGCATCTAATAAATCCATTGATTTTACTTGGCTGCCTGATGGTTCCTCTCTGCGCCAGACAAACTCCTGACTCCCTGGTCTTTCGGTTTTGATTTTACTCTTACCCAGGAGGGCTGCAGTGGACCTTCTTCTTTACTTCTTCTGCACTTTACCTTGTTGTGTGTGGGCGCAAAACCAACTTTGGTAAGCGGCTTGGGAATTACCGTCCCCTACCCCCACCAACAAGATCTACTGATCCCGCACATGAGGCACCTTCCTCCCTCTCTCTATGTCCTAAAATGGACACCGTACAGTGGAGCATATAATTTTCAGTGGCGCTATAGGTGGCTAGGAAGATAGATACCATGATAATAAAAAATATATATATTAATATACATTAATCAACAATTTATTAATCTGGAAATTCTGCTAATATAGCAAACAATCTTCAGTAATGATATGGAGTCATGTGACAACTGACTGGTGAATGAAGGGTGATTTGCTAAAAATAAGAGGGTAAGTGAATCATGAAATAGCTGAGAAAAGGATGTGCTTGAAGTAGTTTTCAAGGTTTATATACATTTATAGAATTATTCAGCTATACAATTTTTTATCATTTATCATGCTTTGGTAAACGAGTTCTGAAGGCATTTTTTTTTCTTAAATTTTGCTTATGTGCTACATATTTATCATACTAACACGCGGTTGATAAATTTGGAGCACATAAGAAAAACACAAAAATCGCAGGTGAGACCTTTTTGAGACTTTTTTAGATTTGCTCACATGAGGGAGTTTTGTACTCCAAGTCAGACCTGGAGTTGACTTGCACCTTTTTTAAAGGCGTTTGCGAGGGTATTTTTTGCCTGCATGTGACACTAGCATATCATAAGTATGTGACCACTGCAAAGTGAAAACTGAAAATTGCTTAGATAAGGCTGTTTGTAACTTTTTGCTTACCGCCCGGAGTAAGCAAAAAAAAAAAAAAAAAAAAAAAAGAAGGCTCTAAATACCTTGATAAATGTCCCCCATAGTCTTTTACACTCTCCTTATTTGCAGATGTAATCTGAAATGCAATTTCTAGCCTGTCCCTTCTATAAAACAAATCATTTAGAGTGACACAAAGAACTGATAATACACTGCCATTCTTTTATTTACACTACCATTACAGGTCCACAATATATATTGATATCCTCAAATAAGTAACTTCATTGCACAGCTCTATAATAGGAACCACAATAGTATATTGTACATCAGTGAGAGAAAATGAAGACATTGGCACAGACCTAGCTAAAAGCAACAGACTTGCCATGGGTTGTGGCACGGCAGCTCCATTCACTTGGGGGACAAGAGACCCCAGTTTTTGCACTATATCAGGGTCCCAATATGTGGACCTCCACCAATTTGACACTATGGATAGGTTCTAAGTTTTATTCTTAGGATTATTCCTTTAAACGTTATGTAGCTTTATGCTCAGTTGCATTTAGGGTATAAAGTGAATCAACTTTACAAATGAGGTTAGTTAAAAAATGTCCTACTGTTTTGTGTTTATAGCTTCCATGCAAGTCCATGTGTTTCTAAAACGTTAGGAGATTTTTAATCAAGACTATTAGCAAAATGACTTCATTTTTCATTTTAGATGCATTGGAGTAATAAAGTTAATTGGTCTCAAATGTGACTATAGCCTTTAACCCCTTCCATGAGCCTTAACTTTGATCTTTTTCTGACAATGTACAGTGCTATCAAAACATATTTTCCCTCAACTGATTTACAATGCAAATAAAAGCAAAATGCAACTTGCATGTATTAAAGATAAAGATCTATTTAAACCTAGATGTAAAAAATTACCTAATAACTGGCCTTGCCACCCTTGCCGGTAACAACTGGAATCAGCTGTTTGTGATAACACTTTATGAGTTTTTTATTTATTTATACCAAGCAATAAAGAAGCTGACAGCAGCAACAGAATTTATTTGCCCATCTGACCTTTGACAAGGGTAGCACCTGTCAACTCTCTCTCTACATTCCTCAATCCTTATTGATCACGGCATGTAAAGGGTTAAACTGCTGGAATCGGACTGAAGTCTGATCCCGGTAGTTACAGGCTGTTGTTGGCTGTAGGATACAGCCAGATTGGACAATGGGGGACATTTATCAAAGCATTTAGTAGGTTTTTTTTTTGCTTAAAATTGTCGCAAAAAAGTCACACAATTTTTCCTGCGACTTTTTGATTGTGCAGTGTCCTAAGCAAAAAATAAAAATCTTGCTTACCAAAGCAAAAAGTAATTTTTGACTTGCAGTGGTCAGAGATTTATCAAGTGCGAAAGTCGCAAACAAGTCACATTACATTAAAAAACCTACAAAATGTACTCCAGCTCAGACATGGAGCAGAAAAAGCCACTACCAAAGCAAAAAAAGAAAAAGTGCTTGCATGAAATAAATTTATCAACAGGCTGAAAACAGTTGATAAATAAGTCGCACATAAGCAAAAAAATGTAAGAAAAAAATAACTAAAAAAAGCAATACATGAGCAAACATTGATAAATGTCCCCCATTTTCCAATCTGGCTGTATCCTACAGCCAACAACAGCCTGTAACTACCGGGATCAGACTTCAGTCCGATCCCAGCAGTTTTACCCTTTACATGCCGTGATCAATAAGGACTGAGGAATGTAGAGAGAGAGTTGACAGGTGCTACCCCTGTCAAAGGTCAGATGGGCAAATAAATTCTGTTGCTGCTGTCAGCTTCTTTATTGCTTGGTATAAATAAATAAAAAACTCACAATGTGTTGTCGCAAACAGCTGATTCCAATTGTTACCGGCATGTAAAGGGTTAAACTGCTGGAATCGGGCTGAAGTCTGATCCCGGTAGTTAAAGGCTGTTGTTGGCTGTAGGATACAGCCAGATTGGACAATATCCTTATATTTTTTCTTTGATTTTAATCAGTCTGTAAACGTAAACATCTATATTAGACTATGGTATTCAAAAATGAGAAATATGGCCTGTTATTATAGGTACAAAATGCGTAATTCTTTTTTTCTATAACAGCTCTTATGATTCCCCTGTGGCTATACAGAAACGTCTATGAGGTTATATAGAAGTTCCAATACTTTCGATTTCCAACATGGCAGTTTTGTTAACATTTCTCTCTTTAGCCCCTGGCTGTTTACATTGAGCATGCTGATGTATGGAACTATAATTCAGCTTTTGAGAGAAGCCCCCTGCCTGTTCATCCATTTGAGACTCAGCGGGAGGAAGAGCACAAGATCTATCTCTAGAGTATGCAGACAAAACTCCACTCCCTGAACCTTTAACACAAAGAATTGATCTTGAAGTGTCAACATCTATAGATTAAATGCTTTAGAAAAGATAGGATTTAAAGAGCTCTCCTTCCCTAAACTTTCCTTTTTCATTATTTATGTAAAGAAAGGGAAAAAGCTG